>NC_069501.1:457324557-457624557 GCF_027579735.1 Bombina bombina | reverse complement strand
AAGTGTAAGGCTAGGGGTGTTTAGACTCGGGGTACATGTTAGAGTGTTAGGTGCAGACGTAGGAAGTGTTTCCCCATAGGAAACAATGGGGCTGCGTTAGGAGCTGAACGCTGCTTTTTTGCAGGTGTTAGGTTTTTTTTCAGCTCAAACAGCCCCATTGTTTCCTATGGGAGAATCGTGCACGAGCACGTTTTTGAGGCCGGCCGCGTCCGTAAGCAACTCTGGTATCGAGAGTTGCATTTGCGGTAAAAATGCCCTACGCTCCTTTTTTGGAGCCTAACGCAGCATTTGTTTTAACTCTCGATACCAGAGTTAAATTTATGGTGCGGCCAGAAAAAAACCCGCGGAGCGTTAACAGCCCTTTTACCGCCGAACTCTAAATCTAGCCGTTAGGTAGCTTGATAGGCTCTAGCTTAAAGCTCAAATTTTTTTCTTTAATGATTCAGACATGCAGAGTATGCAATTTTAAGCAACTTTCTAATTTACTCCTATTATCACTTTTTCTTCGTTCTCTTGTTATCTTTATTTATAAAGCAGGAATGTGATGCATAGGAGCCGACCCATTTTTGATTGAGAACCTGGGTTATGCTTGCTTATTGGTGGGTAAATATCAGCCTCCAATAAACAAGCGCTATCCATGGTGCTGAACCGAAAAAGGCTGACTGAAAAGATTAAAGATAGCAAAAGAACAAAGACAAATTTATAATAGGAGTAAATTAGAAAGTTGCTTAAAATTGCATGCTCTGTCTGAATCATGAAAGAAAAAATTTGGGTTCAGTGTCCCTTTAAAAACAATTGAGAACAAAGTCCCTTTAACAGACCATGGTATTGAAAACCACTGATAGTTGTTTTATTAGTATGGTTCATTATAGTGTGTATTCTGATAAATGTGTTGATTTTTTTTTATTGCTCATTTATGAAGATTGTATAAAAAAAAAAATATATATATTGTGTATAGCTAAGACATACACATTTTACTGACATAATAATGCCTTTGCAGTTACAATTCAGGGACATTAGACCTAACAATAATAATTTCTCATAAATTAATTAATTTAATAAACACCTGATTGAAAATAAAACTACATTGTTAAGTATAATAATTTATTTTGTTTGTTTTCACTGCACAATTGTGCTTCTCTTTTGCTCCATAGAGAGCTGGAAGTCAAATTCAATAACCTAAGGCCTAGATTTGGAGTTCGGCGGTAGCCGTCAAAACCAGCGTTAGAGGCTCCTAACGCTGGTTTTGGCCGCCCGCTGGTATTTGGAGTCAGTGATTAAAGGGTCTAACGCTCACTTTTCAGCCGCGACTTTTCCATACCGCAGATCCCCCTACGCCATTTGCGTATCCTATCTTTTCAATGGGATCTTCCTAACGCCGGTATTTAGAGTCGTTTCCGAAGTGAGCGTTAGAGCTCTAACGACAAAATTCCAGCCGCCTGAAAATAGCAGGAGTTAAGAGCTTTCTGGCTAACGCCGGTTCATAAAGCTCTTAACTACTGTACCCTAAAGTACACTAACACCCATAAACTACCTATGTACCCCTAAACCGAGGCCCCCCCACATCGCCGCCACTCGATTAAAATTTTTAACCCCTAATCTGCCGACCGCCACCTACGTTATACTTATGTACCCCTAATCTGCTGCCCCTAACCCCGCCGACCCCTGTATTACATTTATTAACCCCTAACCTGCCCCCCACAACGTCGCCGCCAGCTACTTAAAATAATTAACCCCTAATCTTCCGACCGCAAAGCGCCGCCACCTACGTTATCCCTATGTACCCCTAATCTGCTACCCCTAACACCGCCGACCCCTATATTATATTTATTAACCCCTAATCTGCCCCCCTCAACGTCGCCGACACCTGCCTACACTTATTAACCCCTAATCTGCCGAGCGGACCTGAGCGCTACTATAATAAAGTTATTAACCCCTAACCCGCCTCACTAACCCTATAATAAATAGTATTAACCCCTAATCTGCCCTCCCTAACATCGCCGACACCTACCTTCAATTATTAACCCCTAATCTTCCGAGCGGAGCTCACCGCTATTCTAATAAATTGATTAACCCCTAAAGCTAAGTCTAACCCTAACACTAACACCCCCCTAACTTAAATATAATTTACATCTAACGAAATAAATTAACTCTTATTAAATAAATTATTCCTATTTAAAGCTAAATACTTACCTGTAAAATAAATCCTAATATAGCTACAATATAAATTATAATTATATTATAGCTATTTTAGGATTAATATTTATTTTACAGGCAACTTGGTATTTATTTTAACCAGGTACAATAGCTATTAAATAGTTAAGAACTATTTAATAGTTACCTAGTTAAAATAATAACAAATTTACCTGTAAAATAAATCCTAACCTAAGATATAATTAAACCTAACACTACCCTATCAATAAAATAATTAAATAAACTACCTACAATTACCTACAATTAACCTAACACTACACTATCAATAAATTAATTAAACACAATTGCTACAAATAAATACAATTAAATAAATTAGCTAAAGTACAAAAAATAAAAAAGAACTAAGTTACAAAAAATAAAAAAATATTTACAAACATAAGAAAAATATTACAACAATTTTAAACTAATTACACCTACTCTAAGCCCCCTAATAAAATAACAAAGCCCCCCAAAATAAAAAATTCCCTACCCTATTCTAAATTAAAAAAGTTACAAGCTCTTTTACCTTACCAGCCCTGAACAGGGCCCCTGAAGATCTTCCTACCTTGTCTTCACCATACCAGGTTCACCGATCCGTCCTGGCTCCAACATCTTCATCCAACCCAAGCGGGGGTTGGCGATCCATCATCCGGTGCTGAAGAGGTCCAGAAGAGGCTCCAAAGTCTTCCTCCTATCCGGCAAGAAGAGGACATCCGGACCGGCAAACATCTTCTCCAAGCGGCATCTTCGATCTTCTTCCATCCGGTGCGGAGCGGGTCCATCTTGAAGCAGGCGACGCGGATCCATCCTCTTCTTCCGTTGTCTCCCGACTAATGACGGTTCCTTTAAGGGACGTCATCCAAGATGGCGTCCCTCGAATTCCGATTGGCTGATAGGATTCTATCAGCCAATCGGAATTAAGGTAGGAATTTTCTGATTGGCTGATGGAATCAGCCAATCAGAATCAAGTTCAATCCGATTGAATATTTTTTTATTTTTTGTAACTTAGTTCTTTTTTATTTTTTGTACTTTAGCTAGTTTATTTAATTGTATTTATTTGTAGGAATTGTGTTTAATTAATTTATTGATAGTGTAGTGGTAGGTTTTATTGTAGGTAATTGTAGGTAGTTTATTTATTTATTTTATTGATAGGGTAGTGTTAGGTTTAATTATATCTTAGGTTAGGATTTATTTTACAGGTAAATTTGTTATTATTTTAACTAGGTAACTATTAAATAGTTCTTAACTATTTAATAGCTATTGTACCTGGTTAAAATAATTACAAAGTTGCCTGTAAAATAAATATTAATCCTAAAATAGCTACAATGTAATTATAATTTATATTGTAGCTATATTAGGATTTATTTTACAGGTAAGTATTTAGCTTTAAATAGGAATCATTTATTTAATAAGAGTTAATTAATTTCGTTAGATGTAAATTATATTTAAGTTATGGGGGTGTTAGTGTTAGGGTTAGACTTAGCGTTAGGGGTTAATACATTTATTAGAATAGCAGTGAGCTCCGCTCGGAAGATTAGGGGTTAATAATTGAAGGTAGGTGTCGGCGATGTTAGGGAGGGCAGATTAGGGGTTAATACTATTTATGATAGGGTTAGTGAGGCGGATTAGGGGTTAATAACTTTATTATAGTAGCGCTCAGGTCCGCTCGGCAGATTAGGGGTTAATAAATGTAGGCAGGTGTCGGCGACGTTGAGGGGGGCAGATTAGGGGTTAATAAATATAATATAGGGGTCGGCGATGTTAGGGCAGCAGATTAGGGGTACATAGGGATAACGTAGGTTGCGGCGGTTTACGGAGCGGCAGATTAGGGGTTAAAAAAAATATGCAGGGGTCAGCGATAGCGGGGGCGGCAGATTAGGGGTTAATAAGTGTAAGGCTAGGGGTGTTTAGACTCGGGGTACATGTTAGAGTGTTAGGTGCAGACGTAGGAAGTGTTTCCCCATAGGAAACAATGGGGCTGCGTTAGGAGCTGAACGCTGCTTTTTTGCAGGTGTTAGGTTTTTTTTCAGCTCAAACAGTCCCATTGTTTCCTATGGGGGAATCGTGCATGAGCACGTTTTTGAGGCTGGCCGCGTCCGTAAGCAACTCTGGTATCGAGAGTTGCATTTGCGGTAAAAATGCTCTACGCTCCTTTTTTGGAGCCTAACGCAGCATTTGTTTGAACTCTCGATACCAGAGTTAATTTTATGGTGCGGCCAGAAAAAAGCCCGCGGAGCGTTAACAGCCCTTCTACCGCCAAACTCCAAATCTAGGCCTCTGTGTGCTGCAAATTGCCTGAGCCAACTACGTACTATCTAGCAATTGCTTAGAGCACTCATTTACAGCTAGCCATAATTAATAAAGGGGTATAAGAAACAGATTCATCAAGGTTTTGAAGTCATTTTTTGTACAGTGTGCAAACCATTAACGAGACACAAAAGTGCAAAAACAATGCTCTAATGTTTTAATACATTTCATTATTGTGTTATTGCTTTCACATAGCTATATGTGTTTAACCCCTGCAAAGGGGATATACATATAGATGAAATAGGTACTACTTGGAGCTAGCTGAACACATCTGTAAGCCAATGACAAGAGGCATATATGTGTAGCCACCAATGAACAGCCTTTCTAGATATCAAAGAAGATTTCATAATAGGATGGAAACATTTCTTTAAAAAAGTATCTTAAAATTGCATGTTCTTTCTGAACCGTGAATATTTAAAGGGACATGAACCCAGAAAAATGATTTCATGATTCAGATAGAGAATACAATTTTAAACAACTTTCTTATTTACTTCTATTATCTAAATTGTTTAATTCTCTTGGTATCATTTGTTGAAGGAGCAGCAATGCACTACTGGTTTCTAACTGAAGACATGGGTGAGCAAATGACAATCGGTGTATATATGCAGCCACCAATCAGCACTTAGAACCTAGGCTATTTCCTGCTCCTGAGCTTATCTAGATAAACCTTTCAGCAAAGGATAACAAGAGAAGAAAGCAAATTAAATAATAGGGATAAATTGGAAAGTTGTTTAAAATTGTATTCTCTATCTGAATCATGAAAAAAAAATTTGGGCTTCCATATACCTTTAAAAAAGTTTTAAAGGGTTTTTACATACAGTATATATTTATTTATTGTGCAGATCTTCAGTTATTTTCTCTACAGCAATCATTAGGAAAAGCTGTCAGCACATTTTTCATGTCTGTAATTTCTAAATTTAACAGAATTTATTTTGTGAATATACAAATTAGTTTGGGGAATTCAGTTTGGAATCTACCATGTTAAAGCACCATGAGAGTAACAATTGCAAAACTGAAACACTAATTGGATAAAGCGTTAGAAGCATCCACCTGTGTTTAATGTTTTAATTGACTTTGGAAAATCAAATGAGATTTATACATATCTAAGAATAATAATGTCTTAGTTTGCAAAAAAAAAAAAATACATTTAATCAACTGAAATAAGTCTGTAAAACATAATGTATTTTGTAAAAATTACATTGTTGTGTTAATGATGTATGACCATTATGGCCAACATGTTCAATATTTTCAATCCAACAGCATTAGTTCATGTATAAATTATTACTATTTTTTTCTTTTTTTTATAAGCTTTTTATAAAACAAAAATAACTATATTTATATAGTTATAGATGAGAACGTTTTAATGCACTGTATTATTTTATTTTTTTCTATTATTAAGGTTAACCAACACTTTTTAATTAATTGTCCTGAGGTAACAGGGAGGAGTTATTGTCTGGCCAATAGATTGCTTGTTGCGGATTAAAAGGGCCCTAAAATCAAAATAACTTTCATGAGAACGGCCTCTCGTGAAATATGATGCTATTGTTTTTACAACAGCACATTTCCTCTGGTGACCACAATATTCAATTATATGAATGCCGCCATGTCTACATTCTCATTAAGGCCGTCAGGGAAGGTGATAATAGAAGGCAGTGCTAGGGTATTTGGGGAAACAGAAATCCTTTTCATACTTAGTTATGATACCTTGTTTGAACACCAATTGCAAAATGTGTTGAAGGTTTTTTTGCTATATTTATTTACACATGCTATCATTCATCCATATACCCTATTTATTAAAAATTATATTAGAGCACAATCAGGTCTACCCTGATCCTGATGTTATACACCACTCTAGGTATTATTTAATTACTAATATTATATTTTGGGGGCACACATTTATTTTAATGTCACGATTGTACCCGATGTATCCTATTTGCTCTTTTTTGCGGCACTATAGTATGGGTAATAAACATGAGGGTATATTCCTGTGCACACGATTGCTAAGGCTAGGCACGCTACAATATCTTACATTCGCTAATCAATTGACACCTTTAACAAGTATTTATTTGGGGAGATGATTTATAGGTATCAGGGGAGGAGTATAGTGAGGACTGTATCCTCATTTTATCAGCGTCTTCGTAGTCATCTGAATCCAGCTTACTCCAGCCTGTGATTGGTTGGACAAAACAACATTGCAAGCAGTTTTCATTTTACAGATAGGTGGTTGCTTATGATATGAGTATATATGTATTAATACAGGTAACCCCAGGCACCACTATGTTTGGAATTTCGTTTATCACATTTAGCTTTTTATGATCTGCAATTCACAGTACATCGATATGGATAGTGCCGTGATGATGATCACCCCTAGATTTATGTTTAGGATGCTTTCAGCTAGATTACGAGTTTTGCGGTATGAGTGAAAAAGCAGCATTAAGGCTCTTTTTCACTACCGCTGGTATTTCTGTACCGCACACTTTTTTGGCCGTAACGCAATGTAACTACCGCAGCTTTCAAAAAGTCATTTTTCAATGGGACGTCCATAGTGCCGGTATTACGAGTGTGCTTGGGATGCCAAAAAGTGAGCGGTACAGCCAATAACTACAAAATCCATACCGTAAACTGAAAGTCAGTAGTTATGAGTTTTACGCTACAACGTCTTAACATAAAACTCATAACTAAAGTGCTAAAAAGTACACTAACACCCATAAACTACCTATTAACCTCTAAACTGAGGCCTTCCCGCATCGCAAACACTATAATAAAATTATTAACCCCTAATCTGCCGCTCTGGACATCGCCGCCACTATAATAAACATATTAACCCCTAAACCGCTGCACTCCAGCATTGTAAACACTAGTTAAATATTATTAACCCCTAATCTGCTGTACCTAACATTGCCGCAACCTACATTACAGTTATTAACCCCTAATCTGCTGTCCCAATGTCGCCGCCACCTACCTACACTTATTAACCCCTAATCTGCCGCCCCCAATCTAATCTAATAGCCCTATCAAAATAGTATGAACAGCCAATAGAATGCAAGCTCAATCCTATTGGCTGATTGCATCAGCCAATAGGATTTTTTCAACTTTAATTCCGATTGGCTGATAGAATTCTATCAGCCAATTGGAAATCAAGGGACACCATCTTGGATGACGTAATTTAATGGAACCTTCATTCTTCAAGAAGACGTCGATTGAAGAGGATGCTCTGGGCCGGATGTCTTGAAGATTGAGCCGCTCTGCGCCGGATGGATGAAGATAGAAGATGCCGTCTGGATAAAGACTGCTGCCGGCTTGGATGAAGACTTCTGCCACATCATTGAGGACTTCTCCTGGCTTCGTTGAGGACTTCTTGCTGCTTGGATGAAGACTTCTACCGGCTTCGTTGAGGATGGATGTCGAGTCTTCAAAAACTGTAAGTGGATCTTCGGGGGTTAGTGTTAGTTTTTTTTAAGGGTTTATTGGGTGGGTTTTATTTTTAGATTAGAGTTTGGGCGGAAAATGAGCTAAATGCCCTTTTAATTGCAATGCCCATACAAATGCCCTTTTCAGGGCAATGGGGAGCTCATTTTTTTTTAGTTAGGTTTTTATTTGGGGGGTTGGTTGTGTGGGTGGTGGGTTTTACTGTTGGGGGGTTGTTTGTATTTTTTTTTACAGGTAAAAGAGCTGATTTCTTTGGGGCAATGCAATGCCCCACAAAAGGCCCTTTTAAGGGCTATTTGTAATTTAGTGTAGGGTAGGTTTTTTTATTTTGGGGGGCTTTTTTATTTTGATAGGGCTATAAGATTAGGTGTAATTAGTTTAAATATCTGATAATTTATTTTTTATTTTGTGTAATTTATTGTTTTTTGTAATTTAGTTAATTGTATTTAATTAATTTAATTTATTTAATTGTAGTGTAAGGTTAGGTGTTAGTGTAAGACAGGTTAGGTTTTATTTTACAGGTAAATTTGTATTTATTTTAACTAAATAGTTAGTAAATAGTTAATAACTATTTACTAACTATTCTACTTAGTTAAAATAAATACAAACTTGCCTGTGAAATAAAAATAAAACCTAAGATAGATACAACTTAACTATTAGTTATATTGCAGCTAGCTTAGGTTTTATTCTACAGGTAAATATTTAGTGTTAAATAGCAATTATTTAGTTATTAATAGTAGGTTTTATTTAGATTTATTTTAATTACATTAAAGTTAGGGGGTGTTAGGGTTAGGGGTTAACAACTTTAGTATAGTGAAGATGTTGTTGGGGCAGAAGATAAGGGGTTAATAAATGTAGGTAGGTGGTGGCGATGTTAGGGGTGGCAGACAAGGGGTTAATAAGTGTAGGTGGGTGGCGGCGACATTGGGGGGGCAGATTAGGGGTTAATAAGTATAATGTAGGTGGCGGTGTCGGGGCAGCAGATTAGGGGTTAATAACTGTAATGTAGATGATGGCGATGTCGGGTTGCGGCAGATTAGGGGTTAATAAGTGTAATGTAGGTTGCCGCAGTGTTAGGGGTTAATAACTGTAATGTAGGTGTTGGCGATGTCGGGGGCAGCAGATTAGGGGTTAATAAGTGTAATGTAGGTTGTGGCAATGTCGGGGGCGGCGGATTAGGGGTGTTTAGACTCCATAGGAATCAATGGGCTGCGTTACGGAGCTTTAAGCTGCTTTATTGCAGGTGTTAGACTTTTTTTCGGAGTTGGGGAAGAATCAGCGCTAGTTTTAACCTAAAGCCAAATACAAGTAGGGACCCTCTCAAGAAATCCCTTGGGTGTGTGGCTACAGAAAAGTGGAAGTATTGGCGCTTACAGCTAGGATAGATCTATATTTATATGAAAATACGAATAAATAATACAAAATATATATATATATATATATATATATATATATGAGCAAGAGATAATAAAGATATATTAAGGGGCTTCTAAGAGATTGCTTAAAATGATACAGCACTCAAGAAAAGATATCAAGAATTTAATATTAGTAAATAAATAAATACAATTGATAAAGAACAATGTCTAAAATATCAAGCACAATTACAATATAAAATTTAAAGGGAAGGGGTATGCAGGGCAGTAAAACCTAACTCTAAAGACTAGCTCAAACAAGCAGATTACAATAGAGAGGTACAATGTCAAGCAGAACGATTCCCTATTCCTAAATACACACGTGGATAAGAGATGGCCTCAGTGATGTAAATATAGCACTCGATAATAAAACACTGAATAATAAAACACTGAATAATAAAACATTCAAATATAGAATCTGGACGTCCAGTATTAAAATAATAGGGATAAACGTGCAAAAGAAAATAATCTAAAAGGGTTAAATATAAACAATGATCAGAATAAAAATGATCAGAATAAATTGTCCCGTGAGAGCAAATATATATATAGGCTCAGTAAGCAACGATGGTATTGTATATCACCAGTATGTCTATTGGAGCTTAGTCTATTCACTTTATGCTCTCAAATGTAGTTGATCTTGCTCATCGAGTATTGGATCAAACTTACACACATTTGAGAGTGGTACCTTAAGCTTTGTTAAGAAGAGAGAAGGCAGCTGTCTGTAGTAGAGTGGATCGATCTTTTCTGTCTCTATTCAGTAGTCGGTCTGTGTCCGATAACCGCCTCTTCAAAATCACAAGAGCAGTGTATCCAGTAGCCAGCTTAGGCTTTGCTGGCGTCTTCTGTTTCTGCACGGCCGGTCACGTGATGTTGTGTCAGCTGTCAGGTAACGTGTAGCCGTATCAGCTGTTTTTACCGGTGTCCGCGCACTCTCTGCTTTCAGTGAAAGCTAAGTCGGTATATTCAGAATTGGTGTGTTGGAAGTTCCTCCTTCCAGGCTTACAGCTGAGGGTGAACTCTTCTTAATGGAAAGTGGCACCACTCCTCTTTTAGATAGAAATAGAGGGTGATGTGAATGTCTCAAGGTGGATGGTAGTTAACAACTTCAACGCGTTTCTCCCCTTCCTGGGGCTTTTTCAAGAAGTGTTCACCTGTCTTCTAGGGCTCCTTAATATACACCTCATAGGTGTCTCATTGGTCAAAAGTCCTGTGGGTGTGTGAATCAATTACCAGGTGATATTTAAGGTGGTAATTTTTCGTTCTATGCAATAGATTATAGTTCAATTTCTTAGGGATATTTAAGGTGGTATCCTTTGGATCTCATCAGTAGTGATTTTACAAACATATACTGCATAGGTTATACAACATTCTCCATATATATATAAATTATAGACATTTGGATAATTATCATAGATTAATATTAGTGTAAGAGATATAGTTAGACTCAGTATATTTTACTCTAAAAAGATGAAATTATTAAAATTAAAAAACAAAGGTTGAAAAGGATAATATTTTTAAAGACGAAAAAATAATATATAATATTTAAAAAAAAAAAAAAAAAAAAATTTAAACTTTTTTTTTTTTTTTTTTTTTTTTTTTCTTTAAATTCTTAAAATTTTTTAAAAAAACCTTCAAAATTTTTTTAAATTTTTTTAATCATACATAAATGGGCTTAGATCCAGTTCTGAGTTTAAACCCAGGGGGTGTAAAGTTTTCATATTGTATATTAGCTCAGCCTCTCTTTTGAGTAGTTTAGTCTCGTAATTTCCCCCTCTCCAGTCACGTTTAACTTTCATTATTCCCCAAAAAGAGAAATCTTTAAGTTTATTGTTGTGGACATTCCTAAAGTGACTATACAGATGTGTGTCCATCTTTCCCTTTTCTATTATGCACAGGTGTTCCCTTATTCTTTCCCTTAATGTTCTTGAGGTCTCACCTAGGTACTGTTTTTTACAGCTACACTGTATTAAATAGATGATCCCTTTATCAGTGCATCGTATTGTATCCGTAATGGGAAATACTTCACCCGTTTGTGTGGAAGAGTACTGTTTTATTTTATTGCTGTAGTTACATGATCTGCAGCAATGACAGGGGTAGAAAACTTTTAGTGTGTTCCCTAAAAGATCCTGTTCTTTTAGGGGGGGTTTTGTCTTAAATTCACTTGGCGCTAGTAGTGTTTTTAGGTTTCTAGATTTCCTGTATATAAATTTTGGATTTAGGGAGATTTTATCCCCTATGATTGGATCTTCTCTCACATGATGCCAGTGTTTCTTGATTATTTTTTCTATCTTTTTGTGTTCTCCATTAAAATTTGTGATAAATGGAACTGATATTTCATCTATTGGTTGTATTTCAAGATTAGTTTTGTCTTTATATGTAAGTAGTGTTGCTCTATCTATGTGTTTAACTTCTTCATAATTTACCTCTATTAGCTTATCTTCATAGCCTTTTTCCCCAAATTTTTTGCTCAGGATTTGTGCCTGTTCTTCGTAATCTAATATGTTTGAACAATTCTTTCTTATTCTTAAGAACTGTGCTCTAGGGATATTGGTTTTCCATTTGGACAGATGGCAGCTATCCGCATGTATAAAATTATTAGCGTCCACTTTTTTGAAAAATGTTTTAGTGGTAAATTTATCTGTTTCTACTGTTATATCAAGGTCAAGAAATGAGACCCTTTCTTTGCTTATTTCATATGTGAAATGTAACCCTCTATTGTTTGTGTTCATAGCTGAAAAGAATTCAGTTAGTGTAGTATCATTCCCTTTCCACAATATAAGAATATCATCTATGTATCTTTTATAGGACACCAGGTTTTTCGCCAAGCTATTCGAACCTAGGAAATCTGATTCCCAGTCTCCCATAAATAGGTTCGCATAGCTTGGCGCAAACCTGGTGCCCATTGCAGTGCCTTTTATTTGCACATACATTTTTTGATTGAAGGAGAAAGTATTATTCACCAGGATAAATCTAATGCTTTCTAAGATAAACTCTCTTTGTTCTTTATCGATAGTGTCATCTTTTGATAGAAAGTTGGAGACTGCTTTAATGCCTAGATCGTGTTCAATATTGGTGTACAGTGATGTTACATCACACGTAGCCAGTAATATATCACCCTCTATTTTTAGGTTATCTAGTAATTGTAGGACTTGGGTTGAGTCTTTTAGAAAAGATGGTAGTTTTTTGACGTATTTTTGGAGAAATCTGTCTATGTACTGTGATAAATTAGAAGTAAGTGATTGAATACCTGAGATTATTGGGCGACCGGGAGGTTGTTTGAGATCTTTATGTATTTTAGGTAGAAAGTAGAAAATTGGTATTTTGGGGAATTCTGGGTATATATAGTTATATTCTTTCGTGTTCAGAATGCCCTTCTCTTTTGCAGCGTCTAAATGCATTTTCAAAAGAATTTGGTCTACCCTGGTAGGATCTCTTTTAAGTTCTTTGTAGGTTGATATATCTTTTAATAGTCTTTCTGCCTCTTGTACATAGTAGCTCTTATCCATTATCACCACTCCTCCCCCTTTGTCTGCTGGTTTTATAATAATATCTTTGTTCTTCTTTAACTTTTGTAGAGTAGCATTTTCAGATTTTGTCAGATTCTGGGGTAGTTTTCTATTATTTTTATATTTTTCAAGGTCTTTCTGTACTAGTGTTTCGAATAGTTCTATATTTTTACCCTTGTCTTGTGTGGGGTAGAATTTGGATTTCGGTTTTAGTTCAGTGTGAGTATATTTTGCAGTAGTTATTGCTGGTGGTTTGGGGGTAAATTCTAATGGGTGTTTAAGGAAGTGTCTTTTTAGTGTCAGTTTCCTTACAAATTGTGTTACGTTTATGAGGGTTTCAAATTTATTTAATTGAGACGTGGGTGCAAACGATAGACCACGTCCTAGTACTTTATTTTCCTCATTACTTAGTTCTGTTTTGCTAATATTAAAAATTCCATGATTCTTTGGTTCTACCACATCTCCCTTCTCTCTCTGGGCCTCTTTATTATTTCTCCTCCTTCCTCCTCTCTTTCCTCTAACATTCTTTTTCTTTGACCCATTAGTGGAGCTAGTTGGACTTTTTCTATAATGGTGCCCCTGGCATTTTCTGCCCTTGGGTTGTCCCCTAAAAAATGAGCCCCTTGGGCTATTTCAGTTCTTTCTATTTGATGGTCATTGCCTGGTTTATGTGATAATGGTTGGAATCTGTTTCTCAGAGGTATTCTCCAATTCTTATCATTCTTGTAAATTGAGTTATGTTGCCTATCAGTGTGTGGTCTTTCTTTATTTCTCTCGTTTCTCCAATTTTGGTTAGAGTAACTTTGGTAATGATTATGATACTCTATGTCGAATCTAGGGTTATTCATTGTTTGATTTGCATACTCTCTTTCAGAGTAGTGATACTGTCTTTGTCTATTATTCGCGTCATAATCATATCTACTACGTGGTGCCTCTTGCCATCTATATTCTCCCTCGTAGTGATTATCTCTCCTTTGTATGTTGGGTGTATTATGTGTTGATTTATTTCTATGTCTATAGTCTTCCTGTCTCCTATAGTTATTTGGTGTGTTTTGATTAATGGATATTTTGTTATAAGTTTGTTTTTGCATTCTGTTTTGTGCCAGGTTGCTATTCCTCTGTTGGGGTAGTGTATTATCTATTTCATTTTCTATATTACCCATTGCATAGTCATCTTTATCTCTTTTCAGTTTTTTCTTTTTTATTATTTGTAATTCAGTATTAGTCTTTTTTAGAGATTTTATTATTTCTGTCTGTTTTTCTTTAAATGTGTCAGAGTCTTTTCTACTCTCCAGGCTCTCTTTTATCTCATTTACTCTTCTATCTATTTCTGTTAGGCTTATATTTCTAGCCTTCTTAATAATGTTGATGAGTGTAAATGATGCTTTTTCTAGAGAGGTAAACCATTCCTCTTGTAGGATATCGTTGAGTTCAAATGTACATTTTTTCTCTAATCTTAATCCCCTTGGGACTATGTTAAGGGCTATATATTTCTCTAGATAGTTCATCTCTGTTTTTTGTTTTAGTTCTTTAATTAGTAGTTTTTCAAGTTCATTCATTAGCTCTTTTGTACTAATATTTGTATTTTGTGCAGTTTCTATTTCTGTGTTTATGTCTGCGTTATCCAATTCAAGTAAGATACTGTTTCTTGTACTAAAAAGATCCATAGTGATGTGTATCTATAAGATAATAAATATTTCCCTTTAGGAAAATGGTTAATTATACCAATGATCTGTATAAAAAGCAGCTAGATTCAAAAGAGAGTCAGACAGTTTTGGAGTTGGGGAAGAATCAGCGCTAGTTTTAACCTAAAGCCAAATACAAGTAGGGACCCTCTCAAGAAATCCCTTGGGTGTGTGGCTACAGAAAAGTGGAAGTATTGGCGCTTACAGCTAGGATAGATCTATATTTATATGAAAATACGAATAAATAATACAAAATATATATATATATATATATATATATATGAGCAAGAGATAATAAAGATATATTAAGGGGCTTCTAAGAGAAGAGAATTTACCCCCAAACCACCAGCAATAACTACTGCAAAATATACTCACACTGAACTAAAACCGAAATCCAAATTCTACCCCACACAAGACAAGGGTAAAAATATAGAACTATTCGAAACACTAGTACAGAAAGACCTTGAAAAATATAAAAATAATAGAAAACTACCCCAGAATCTGACAAAATCTGAAAATGCTACTCTACAAAAGTTAAAGAAGAACAAAGATATTATTATAAAACCAGCAGACAAAGGGGGAGGAGTGGTGATAATGGATAAGAGCTACTATGTACAAGAGGCAGAAAGACTATTAAAAGATATATCAACCTACAAAGAACTTAAAAGAGATCCTACCAGGGTAGACCAAATTCTTTTGAAAATGCATTTAGACGCTGCAAAAGAGAAGGGCATTCTGAACACGAAAGAATATAACTATATATACCCAGAATTCCCCAAAATACCAATTTTCTACTTTCTACCTAAAATACATAAAGATCTCAAACAACCTCCCGGTCGCCCAATAATCTCAGGTATTCAATCACTTACTTCTAATTTATCACAGTACATAGACAGATTTCTCCAAAAATACGTCAAAAAACTACCATCTTTTCTAAAAGACTCAACCCAAGTCCTACAATTACTAGATAACCTAAAAATAGAGGGTGATATATTACTGGCTACGTGTGATGTAACATCACTGTACACCAATATTGAACACGATCTAGGCATTAAAGCAGTCTCCAACTTTCTATCAAAAGATGACACTATCGATAAAGAACAAAGAGAGTTTATCTTAGAAAGCATTAGATTTATCCTGGTGAATAATACTTTCTCCTTCAATCAAAAAATGTATGTGCAAATAAAAGGCACTGCAATGGGCACCAGGTTTGCGCCAAGCTATGCGAACCTATTTATGGGAGACTGGGAATCAGATTTCCTAGGTTCGAATAGCTTGGCGAAAAACCTGGTGTCCTATAAAAGATACATAGATGATATTCTTATATTGTGGAAAGGGAATGATACTACACTAACTGAATTCTTTTCAGCTATGAACACAAACAATAGAGGGTTACATTTCACATATGAAATAAGCAAAGAAAGGGTCTCATTTCTTGACCTTGATATAACAGTAGAAACAGATAAATTTACCACTAAAACATTTTTCAAAAAAGTGGACGCTAATAATTTAATACATGCGGATAGCTGCCATCTGTCCAAATGGAAAACCAATATCCCTAGAGCACAGTTCTTAAGAATAAGAAAGAATTGTTCAAACATATTAGATTACGAAGAACAGGCACAAATCCTGAGCAAAAAATTTGGGGAAAAAGGCTATGAAGATAAGCTAATAGAGGTAAATTATGAAGAAGTTAAACACATAGATAGAGCAACACTACTTACATATAAAGACAAAACTAATCTTGAAATACAACCAATAGATGAAATATCAGTTCCATTTATCACAAATTTTAATGGAGAACACAAAAAGATAGAAAAAATAATCAAGAAACACTGGCATCATGTGAGAGAAGATCCAATCATAGGGGATAAAATCTCCCTAAATCCAAAATTTATATACAGGAAATCTAGAAACCTAAAAACACTACTAGCGCCAAGTGAATTTAAGACAAAACCCCCCCTAAAAGAACAGGATCTTTTAGGGAACACACTAAAAGGTTTCTACCCCTGTCATTGCTGCAGATCATGTAACTACAGCAATAAAATAAAACAGTACTCTTCCACACAAACGGGTGAAGTATTTCCCATTACGGATACAATACGATGCACTGATAAAGGGATCATCTATTTAATACAGTGTAGCTGTAAAAAACAGTACCTAGGTGAGACCTCAAGAACATTAAGGGAAAGAATAAGGGAACACCTGTGCATAATAGAAAAGGGAAAGATGGACACACATCTGTATAGTCACTTTAGGAATGTCCACAACAATAAACTTAAAGATTTCTCTTTTTGGGGAATAATGAAAGTTAAACGTGACTGGAGAGGGGGAAATTACGAGACTAAACTACTCAAAAGAGAGGCTGAGCTAATATACAATATGAAAACTTTACACCCCCTGGGTTTAAACTCAGAACTGGATCTAAGCCCATTTATGTATGATTAAAAAAAATTAGAAATTTTTTGAAGGTTTTTTTAAAAAATTTTAAGAATTTAAAGAAAAAAAAAAAAAAAAAAAAAAAAAAAAAGTTTACATTTTTTTTTTTTTTTAAATATTATATATTATTTTTTTCTTCTTTAAAAATATTATCCTTTTCAACCTTTGTTTTTTAATTTTAATAATTTCATCTTTTTAGAGTAAAATATACTGAGTCTAACTATATCTCTTACACTAATATTAATCTATGATAATTATCCAAATGTCTATAATTTATATATATATGGAGAATGTTGTATAACCTATGCAGTATATGTTTGTAAAATCACTACTGATGAGATCCAAAGGATACCACCTTAAATATCCCTAAGAAATTGAACTATAATCTATTGCATAGAACGAAAAATTACCACCTTAAATATCACCTGGTAATTGATTCACACACCCACAGGACTTTTGACCAATGAGACACCTATGAGGTGTATATTAAGGAGCCCTAGAAGACAGGTGAACACTTCTTGAAAAAGCCCCAGGAAGGGGAGAAACGCGTTGAAGTTGTTTACTACCATCCACCTTGAGACATTCACATCACCCTCTATTTCTATCTAAAAGAGGAGTGGTGCTACTTTCCATTAAGAAGAGTTCACCCTCAGCTGTAAGCCTGGAAGGAGGAACTTCCAACACACCAATTCTGAATATACCGACTTAGCTTTCACTGAAAGCAGAGAGTGCGCGGACACCGGTAAAAACAGCTGATACGGCTACACGTTACCTGACAGCTGACACAACATCACGTGACCGGCCGTGCAGAAACAGAAGACGCCAGCAAAGCCTAAGCTGGCTACTGGATACACTGCTCTTGTGATTTTGAAGAGGCGGTTATCGGACACAGACCGACTACTGAATAGAGACAGAAAAGATCGATTCACTCTACTACAGACAGCTGCCTTCTCTCTTCTTAACAAAGCTTAAGGTACCACTCTCAAATGTGTGTAAGTTTGATCCAATACTCGATGAGCAAGATCAACTACATTTGAGAGCATAAAGTGAATAGACTAAGCTCCAATAGACATACTGGTGATATACAATACCATCGTTGCTTACTGAGCCTATATATATATTTGCTCTCACGGGACAATTTATTCTGATCATTTTTATTCTGATCATTGTTTATATTTAACCCTTTTAGATTATTTTCTTTTGCACGTTTATCCCTATTATTTTAATACTGGACGTCCAGATTCTATATTTGAATGTTTTATTATTCAGTGTTTTATTATTCAGTGTTTTATTATCGAGTGCTATATTTACATCACTGAGGCCATCTCTTATCCACGTGTGTATTTAGGAATAGGGAATCGTTCTGCTTGACATTGTACCTCTCTATTGTAATCTGCTTGTTTGAGCTAGTCTTTAGAGTTAGGTTTTACTGCCCTGCATACCCCTTCCCTTTAAATTTTATATTGTAATTGTGCTTGATATTTTAGACATTGTTCTTTATCAATTGTATTTATTTATTTACTAATATTAAATTCTTGATATCTTTTCTTGAGTGCTGTATCATTTTAAGCAATCTCTTAGAAGCCCCTTAATATATCTTTATTATCTCTTGCTCATATATATATATATATATATATATATATATATATATATATATATTTTGTATTATTTATTCGTATTTTCATATAAATATAGATCTATCCTAGCTGTAAGCGCCAATACTTCCACTTTTCGTTAGACTTTTTTTCAGCTGGCTCTCCCCATTGATGTCTATGGGGAAATCGTGCATGAGCACGTAAAACCAGCTCACCACAGCGCTGGTATTGGAGTGCGGTATGGAGCTCAATTTTGCTTTACACTGCTAACGCCGGGTTTATGAAAACCTGTAATAACAGCGCTGTAGGTAAGTGAGCGGTGACAATAGCTTGCAAGTTAGCACCGCGCAGCTCATAACGCAAAACTTGTAATCTATCAGTTTGTTTTTAATCAACAAAAAGAAACAAGTGGGTGCCCAAATGGTGTGATATCTTCAACCAAGGATATAAAGACAACAAGGCAAGAAACGTACTCACAGATTTCACAGCACTTCAACAGTGCAGGAGAGGCAGGCTGGACAATTAGAAGACAGCCAGCAGACTTGCATTATCCAAGCAATCCTTCCAATCCTTCCAATTTGAAATACGTCAGAAAAGGTGATCCAAGTGCTGGTTCAAGGAGGTTAGGTAGCCAAAATCAAACCAATCACTTCCTATACGATACATACAGCATTCCGGATGGTATAAGCACTCAGAGTGACAAGTATAAAAAATAGAAAAGCTTTAATATAAAATCAATTAAAAACAATTCCATTAAAACGTCTCACAACGCATTTCTCGGATATTACCGTTTCATCAGGTGAGCGATTAGACTTGTCACTAACTGAGATTTAAATAGCCCTCGGTTGGCGTTCTTGTAACTCTACAACAGCACATGTCCACAAAAGTGACCAATCACATCCACTCTCAGGATGTTATCTGTAAGTTCGCTCTACAGTGCAAAACACGCCTCCGCAATGCCTCCATATAATATTGGTGAGCGGCTATTTAAATGGAATAAAAAACATATTAAAACAACCAATATACAAATGAAAAATATAGATCAGACCACAACAAAGATGGCCAACGGAGTTACAAAAAGCCGTCACGGGGTAAGAAATAGACGAGGCTACTGCGCATGTGCGACAGTTCCAATAAATTTGTGGCACCACACAGATAGCCTAGGATACAATTAGATCCAATAGTCGCAAATGCGCAGGAACCACATCAAATAAAGTAAATCCTCTCAAATATATAGAACCGGTTAGGATACAGATGAAAATAAGAACATGGCTAAAATAAATATTAAACCAAAATTGGGCTCAAAATGAGCATCCTATATAACAACATATCTATTTATTTATTGGGTACTTATAGAGCGCAAACTAATCACCTGTGAGGGTCTCAAGGTGCTAAGGGAAAGCAGATAGGAGGAGGGGGGGAGGGGATGGGCGTTCAGTCGAAGAGCCAGGTTTTGAGGTACTTTTATCTATCTATCTATATATCTATCTATCTATCTATCTATCTATCTATCTATCTATATATCAAAGCTAACAAGTAACAACAGTAGATACATGAAAAAACAATATACTGTAGATACATGAGATAGCAATGACAATATATATATCACCAAAATAGTACAGTATTACAGAAAACCCTGCAGGTAAAGCAACAAAACATGAAAAACTATGTAAGTGTACAGTATATATTGCCAATGTGTATATAAAAACATAACATAAAGAAATTCCTAACTTTGGATAACCCTGATCCTAAAAATAAGGGAGTCTCATCAAGCTAAAAGAATACCTAGTGCTGACTGTGTATAAGAGAGTGGGTTAAACTGATACTAAATTAACCTTATAGGTATTACTAAAACTAAAGAGAAGAAATTAATTATTAAAAGCGGCCATGTTCATATTTTCATTTAGACCATAAGGCATAAGAGTACGTAGCTCCCAGATCCAAAATGTTTCTCTTTGTCTTAAACGTGAAGTAGCTCAGTTGGTAAATGACCTGATTACAAAAAAGCCTGTTTAAAAGATACAAGATCACAGGTTCAAATCCAGACAGGGCCGACTCAGCCCTTCATCCTTCTGAAGTCAATAAAATGAGCACCATTAAATTGGGTAATAATAACAACTATTACTATTCAGTTGCCGATTTGGTTAATTCCAAGAGTGAGTGCTGAAAAAGTGCTTTGAGTCCCACTGGGAGAAAGGCAATATATAAATACTAGTTATTATTATTATTATATTATTGCTCCCCAAGATTTAGGTATTTGTTCAATCAGGGTCATTTGGATAGAATCTTTATTTCCCTCATGTAGACATTGTGCATGTCTTGGTACGCTATGTTTAATCAATCTATTCTCAATATTCCTGCAATGCTCACCCATCTTTTCTTTAAGTGTCTGCAAGTGTGCCCAACATACTGTTGGCCACAAATGCAGTCAAGCAAATAGATAACAAATTGTGTATCACAAGTAATACAGAAACCAATGTTAAAACATTCACCCGTGTTATGGGATCTAAAATTATCTACCCCACTGACCACATAAGGTCATAGACCACATAGCTTTCTACCATACTTACTTTTTTGCCCAGATTCATAGTGGAAATACAATAAGCCTTAATGGAATGAGAACCTAACAACTTACTACTACTTTCATTCATTCTTTTAGTTACTAAAGTACTGGGTGCTATTTTATTTTTAAGCGTGGAAGCTCTAGTGAAAGTGCAAATAGGAGTTTTCACCACGTCTAGATGCCTAAATGCATTGAGTTGCTGCCATGTGAGTGGCTGATTAGCAATTTGTGTTACCAAGCAATTGAACAGGTGTATCTAATAAAGTGGCCGGTGAGTGTATATATATATATATATATGTATAGATATATATTTTACCAACGTAAGATATATATTGAAATACATATTTATGAATACGCAGAACATATTCTTCTATGTAAAGAACTTTGGAATGTGAAATATTAATATTTCCTGTCGAGTTAGCACACTTGAGAAAATATGATTTCTGTTTGTACGTAAGGAAGTTCATATTTTCCAATTTTTAACGCTCTATTGAAGTTTATGGGGGAATACATGGTTGCAATATTCAAAAATTGTTTTTTTGCGTGCGTCAGATTAGCACTTGTGCAAAAATATTTTACTTTAAACTTGTAATATACGTGCAACCCAATGAGGCCTAGTTATCAACGTGTCTACTTTACCTGCCTTCGCCGGTCCAATACGCCCGCCTAAGCTCGCCTACCTTTGCCACCGCGGACCTGCAAAATTTTGCCTAAGTTATCAAAAAAGCTGTCAAAAAGCCGCGCACCAAGTACGGGGCGATGAGCAGCGGACTGCGATAGTTATCACTCATCCGATCTCGCTGCTCTTCAGCTTTTTGACAGCTTTATTGACAAGCTGTCAATAAGCACCCACACTAAACTGCACTGTTCTACCCCCTATACCGGCGCCCCCGGAGCCTCCCGCAACTAAATAAAGTTATTAACCCCTAAACTGCTGCTCCTAGACCCCGCCGCAACTCTTATAAATGTATTAACCCCTAAACCGCCGCTCCCGGACACCGCCGCCACCTACATTATACCTAGTAACCCCTATCCTGCCCCCCCTATACCGTCGCCCTCTATAATAAAGTTATTAACCCCTATCCTGCTGATCCCGCACCTCGCCGCAACTAAATAAATAGTTTAACCCCTAAACCGCCGCTCCCGGACCCCGCCGCAACCTATATTAAACGTATTATGCCCTAATTTGCCCCCCTACACCGTCGCCACCTATAATACATTTATTAACCCCTATCCTGCCCCCCACTACACCATCGCCACCGTAATAAATTTATTAACCCCTAAACCTAAGTCTAACACTAACCCTAAAACCCCCCTAACTTAAATATTAATTAAATAAATCTAAATAATATTTCTATTATTAACTAAATTATTCCTATTTAAAACTAAATACTTACCTTTAAAATAAACCCTAATATAGCTACAATATAAATAATAATTATATTGTAGCTATCTTAGGATTTATTTTTATTTTACAGGTAACTTTCAATTTATTTTAACTAGGTACAATAGCTATTAAATAGTTATTAACTATTTAATAGCTACCAAGCTAAAATAAAGAGAAATTTACCTGTAAAATAAAAACTAACCTAAGTTACAATTACACCTAACACTACAATATACTTAAATAAATTATTCCTATTTAAAACTAAATACTTACCTGTAAAATAAACCCTAATATAGCTACAATGTAATTAATAATTAAATTGTAGCTATTTTAGGATTTATATTTATTTTACAGGTAACTTAGTATTTATTTTAGCTAGTCAGAATAGTTATTAAATAGTTATTACAGATTGAAGTTCAATCCGATTGGCTGATCCAATCAGCCAATCAGATTGAGCTCGCATTCTATTGGCTGTTCCAATCAGCCAATAGAATGCAAGCTCAATCTGATTGGCTGATTCAATCAGCCAATCAGATTTTTCCTACCTTAATTCCGATTGGCTGATAGAATCCTATCAGCCAATCGGAATTGAAGGGACGCCATCTTGGATGACGTCCCTTAAAGGAGCCTTCATTCGTCGGTAGTCCGTCGGGAAAGAAGGATGTTCCGCGTAGGTGGGATGAAGATGGATCCTGAAGAAAGAAGATTGAAGACCCCGCTTGGAAGATGACATCGCCCGGATGGAAGACTTCTTCAGCGCCGCTTGGAAGATGACATCGCCCGGATGGAAGACTTCTTCAGCGCATCCTGGAGGATCACTTCATCGGATGGAAGACTTCTTCAGCGCCCCTTGGAGGATCACTTCTGCTGCTCCGGATCTCCTCTTCGGTTCCATCGGTGGGTCAGCTGGCTGAAGACAACTCAAGGTAGGATGATCTTCAGGGGGGTAGTGTTAGGTTTATTTAAGGGGAGTTTGGGTTAGATTAGGGGTATGTGGGTGGTGTGTTTTAATGTTGGGGGGGTTGTATTTTTCTTTTACAGGCAAAAGAGCAACTTTCTTTGGGGCATGCCCCGCAAAAGGCCCTTTTAAGGGCTGGTAAGGTAAAAGAGCTTTGAACTTTTTTAATTTAGAATAGGGTAGGGAATTTTTTTTATTTTGGGGGGCTTTGTTATTTTATTAGGGGGCTTAGATTAGGTGTAATTAGCTTAAAATTGTTGTAATATTTTTTAAATGTTTGTAACTTATTTTTTTTATTTTTTGTAACTTAGCTTTTTTTATTTTTTGTACTTTAGTTAGTTTATGTAATTGTATTTAGATGCAATGAAAGAGGACTTCCGGTTGAGGGCGGAGCATCTACACGCTGGTTGTGTTTCTCTGAGGTGGTGGAAGCATCGTTCCTACCACGCTGCTATCTCCCTCCGCCATTTGCCTCGTGGCCCCTCTCGGGGCTGGATGTGGGCTGTGGCACTGCAGGTGCCGACGGTGCTGGAAGTCGCTGAGAGAGCGGTCTGTCCGCTAAAGGTTTTGTCATGCCGCATAAGGAAAGAATCTGCAGGGTGAAAAGAAAACCTACCGTTTGGGAGCTGTGCTGCTGGTTATGAATCAGCGTTTCCTTAAAGGTGAAGCAAGGAGCGTTACTGGAATTTGAAGTCCTGCTGGTAAGCTGCAGCAGATGATAATCGGAGGTGTCCGGTATCTGTCTGCTGTGCCGTGCGGGTAGAGGTTTGAAGATCCAAGCTCCTGGGCCTTGTGTTTAGAACCAGCTTGCCCTGCCTGGTAGAGAAGCCTATACCCTGACATATTGCTGTGCGCCAAGCAGCGCCTGCCAAAGAGTTTTTCTTATTTTCATCAGCAAGATCTATCTTTACACCTGAAGCCGCAAGTATTTACAAATTTTTCTACATGGGGAGATGCTTAAAAACCATAATTTAAAATCCTGGTCCTCAGTTTGTAAATAAGGTTTTGGATAAGAAAATATCCTTCAGCTACATAGAAATTTGGATAAAAGTGTTCTGGACGCTAAGCTGCATTTAAATATTCATGCTGTCAACAAATTATTAAGGGACAGTTGCTTTCAATCATCACTTTATATATTTATTTTTTTTTCTCTAAAAAGTCATCTCTGTCTGTGAACGGTATTGAGAGGACGGTAAAACAAGGAAACAGCTTGTGAGCTAATTTCAGGGCAATATCCTAAGTGTTATGGTTTAATAACTATGCTCTAAAAGAAGAAGATAAGTTGAAGGAGGGAATTTTTTTTTTTTTCTAAAGCAGATTTTTACTTAATACATGTAATCCTCTAATTTGAGAGAAGCTGTTATTTTGGACTTGATATATATACTGCTTTTCTTCCCTTGGTTTTTTTTCACTGTACAGGAAAAGAGGCTATGCTTTTCCTCTTATACACATTTATGTAATATTTAATTCTTTTGTATTTACTTAATAGTAATTTTGAGAGAGATATCAGTTAAATGTTACTGGTTCTTATGTGATATTAGTCACCTTAAAAGGGGAAGAAGAGAGAAGGGAAATTTTCTTTCTGTTTTTTCCTTTTTTTCTTTTTCCCTGTTTATAAACACATCCACGAAAGAGATCACTGTTGATTTAATTAGATAAATTATTTGTTACACTATTAAGGTCTGTGTTCATATCAGACCATTCACGTATTTGGTATGTAGCGTGTTGATTTTTGCGTTCAATTTTGAATTTTATGGGGGGGGGTTTCTGTTTTTTGTTTTTTTTCTTTGGTTTGAATATTAGCACATGGATAGATTTATCACGCAGGCTAAAAACACTTCACACACTATGCCTGCAAAAATAAGGGATAGGAAAGTCAGGAACACAGATACTAGTCTAGACTCTATTACTGAGGGGGATATTTCTACGTTAAATATGCAGCCTTTAATGGCTCAACTTACAGAATACTTTACACCTCAATTTGCAGAAATTAAACAGGATTTGTCAAATATCTCTCTAGAGATATCCTCCCTATCCTCTGAAGTAAGACACTTCGCTAATAGATTAACGGAGGCGGAGACCAGAATTTCAGATCTGGAGGACTTAGTTAATAATCAGGACAATCAAATTCATAAACATGAATCTAGAATCTGTAATTTACAGAATCGCCTGGACGACCTAGAGGATCACTCCAGGCGTAATAATATTAGAATTGTAGGGCTACCTGAATCATCTGAGTATGAGGATTTGTTGAATTTTACTGCTAACACATTGCCATCAGCCTTAGGATTTCCCCCTCAGCATATTCCCCTAGCAGTTGAAAGAGCTCACAGAATCGGTCCAAAAAATAAGAATAATGGGTCTGACAGAGATAGAATGTGTATTTTTAAATTACTTACATTCCAGGACAAGATAGAACTTATGAGACTCTATAAGAAAATGGATGTACTTTTGATAGGTAATAAGAAAGTATTACTGTTCCAGGATTTTTCTACTGAAACCTCTGCTAAAAGAAGGCTTATGACACCCTATTGTACACAACTCATTAATAAAGGCTTAAAAGCTCGACTTATATATCCTGCTAAGATTGTCTTAGAGGATAAAGAAAATAGGTTTACCTTTAATAACGTTACAGAGGTACAAGAATATATTTCATCTATGAATAAATAGATGTGATAGATTGATTCATATTATTTAGATGCTGTGTGATGTCCATATACCTAAAGATATTCTATGTATGTCTCATTAGAGGTAAAGTTTTGCTTACTATTACAAAGGTTGAGTATAATATGTCCAAGCCAGATATTGCATATTGATAAGGATATGCTCTGTGTATTTCTTCTTAAATGGCCCTTATGGCCCTTATACCCACGTTGTTTAGACGATGTTGGGATTTTATGTTTTCCTGTAGGGTTTTTGGTATGTGTGTTGCGTGGTTTTTTTTTTTTTTTTTTTCCTTCTTCCTCTCCTCCTTACCCCGCCCCCCCTTGCCTCCCTCTTCACCCCCTCTCCATGATTTATTTGCTTGATAGTGACAGTAAAATCGCTAGATAAAATAGAGGAGAGAAGATGAGTTTTATTCAGAGTAAAAATGTGAACTTCCTGTCATGGAATGTTGGTGGAGTATCGTCTCCAAGGAAGCGTAAACTTATAATTAAATGCTTAGCCAAACATAAACCGGATGTGGTATTTTTGCAAGAATTACATCTTTCTGAAGTAGAATTACCCAAACTCAAGATGAGATGGGTGGGAGATTTAATAGCTACACCTGTCAGAAATAGGAAGGCCGGAGTAGCAATTTTATTTTATAAAGATCTAGATATTAAAATTATCAATACAGAACTGGATACGGAAGCTAGATACATTATTGCTCAGGTTTTAATTAATGGTGTTCGCCTTGTATTATGCAATCTCTATGGTCCTAATGTACATAGCCCATTATTTTGGGAAAAATTAAAAGCAAAATTATATCCCTATAAGGGACAGAATCTTATAATTGGAGGTGATTTTAACATGTTCCCTTTCCCGGAGTTGGATAGATTATCAAAGAAAAGGATGCACGATTATAATAGGATTGCAAAAACTTTTAAATCTTTTCTCTCTAAACTTAAGATGTTTGATATTTGGAGGATTAATAATCCAGATGCTAAGGTCTACTCATGCGAATCAAAGTCTCATAAAACGTTTTCCCAGATTGACTTTTTTTTGGTTTCAGAATCACTTTCTATTATGAATATAATTCCGCGGATAAATGATATAGAAATATCTGATCATGCAATTATTTCTTTAGCATTTCCGGCCCTGACAAGAACAAAAAATGGCTCCCAAAATTTTGTCTTTCAAAGTTTCTGGGTGAATAATCCTAGATTTAGTCTTTGGCTGAAGCAGAAATGGAAAGATTTTGTCTCCTTTAATATTGCTAGTTTTAATAAAATTGAGACTTTTTGGGAGACCTCTAAAGCTGTGCTAAGAGGGGGAAATCAAGGCGTACTTATACGCCTGGAACAAAAAAAATAAGGCAAGTGAGATCCAAACTGTCAATAGGGTAAGGAATGCTTATAGAAAATTTTGTATTGAGAGATCCAAAGAAAATTGGGAAATATATTGTTCAGCTAGAAAAGATTGTGATATTATGCTAAAGCAAAAATCTTATCGGGAGGAGGTAAAACTTAATATCCAATTTAAAGGTTCATTTGGCTGTTCAGCTAAGCATCTAGCTAGGTTAGTTAAGAATAGAAAGAGCCGGAATTTTATACCCGTAATCAAAACAGAAGTAAAGAGATATTTAGATACGGAAAATATAAGTCAAGTTTTTCATGCATTTTATAAGAAAATATATAATAAGGTTGATATCAATATGGATAATCTAGAAAAATTCTGGACAAAAATAAAAGTGCCCATAATTCCGGCTGAATATCTTAAAATCTTAAATGCGCTGATATCAGGCGAAGAAATTCTTAAAGCAATATAAAAAATGAAAAAGAACAAAGCTGCGGGCCCGGATTTTTTACCCGTAGAATATTATAAAATTTTAGCAGATGAAATAAAAACTTCATTGGAAAAATTATGTAATGATTATTTTTGTTCTAATAATCCTATGTCTAAATATTTCGCTGTGGCTAATATTTCTTTAATTTTGAAGAAAAATAAAGATGCGGAAAATCCGGCCTCTTATAGACCGATCTCGGTACTTATAAGATTATAAGATTTTAACTTCTATCATTGCGACCAGACTAGCTAAGGGGCTAGAACATATTATACATCCCGATCAGACGGGATTTATGACAGCCAGAAATTCACTAAAAAATATTCGTAAGGTTACATTACTATTAGATTTTTTCTGGAATCTGGAAAAGAGTAAATTAAGTAAGAGGTCTCCCGATCTTGCGCTGCTTACGCTTGACACAGAAAAAGCGTTTGATTCTATCATCTGGTGTTATCTATTTCAGGCTATGGAAAAATTTGGCTTAAAAGATCAATTTATGCTCTTTGTCCGCAAAATATATAATTCCCCGATATCTTATTTAATAATTAATGATATTCAGTCACCAAAACTAACTCTTGAAAGGGGTACCAGGCAGGGATGCCCACTATCCCCTCTCCTATTTAATATGGCACTCAAACCGCTTGCAATTTGGTTGAGGGATAATCTATCGGGGGTTTCTTTTGGTTCTCACACGATGAAAGTATTATTGTATGCAGATGATCTGCTATTAGTCTGCGAGAATACACCACAGACTATTCCATTAATACAATATATGTTAGCTGAATTTAGTTCTATCTCAGGCTATAAAATAAATTTTGAAAAAAGTGAACTTATTTGGGTAAATAAATTAAGGGCAAGTTGTCAATCCCATCCTTTTAAAATAGTAGAATCCTTTAGATATTTAGGCATTATGTTGCATAAAAATCCACAAAAATGGTATTATTTAAATTTCCGTCCAAAGGCAGAAGGCAAAGAAAGATCTTGAGCTTTGGGCCTCTTTTCCTCTATCTATCTGCGCTCAAATCAATTTAATCAAATCAATTGTTTTACCACGTATTTTATATCCATTACAGAATTTACCTCTGTTGCTTACTAATAGAGATATACAGGGCTTTCAAAGATCTGTATCCAGGTTTATATGGGGAGGGAAAAAACCTCGTATCTCTCTAAACAAACTAATGCAGAAGCGTAATGCGGCAGGCTTAGCACTTCCCAATCTCCGATTTTATAATCTGGCTACTTTAGCTAAAATAGCGCTGGATTGGATTACGGACTCTAATAATTTTGCAAGTATTGATTTAGAAAGTTTTCTTATACAACCTTTTGCTTTAAAAGCTATGTTACATTGCACTTTAAAGTTACTTACATCTAAGGTTAGATCAATGATTACAATTAAAAATATTGTTATAGCTTGGCAAAGATTTTGTAATATTTTACAAATTGAACCACATTTTTCAAAATTCTTACCCATAATTGGGAATCCAGACTTCAGACCAGGGACTCAATATAAAATGTTTAGATTATGGGAAGAGAAGGGGCTTATTAATGTAATTCAAGCGCTTAATGAACACATGGAAATGCTTCCACAAGAGGCTCTCTTTAATCAATATGGCTTGGATAGGAATAATGATTTTGCATATCTCCAGCTGTCTCATTTTTACTACAAACAGAGTTCCTCTGTGGACGCGATGGATAAATGGGTAGACCTTAACATCTGTATTAATAAATTCAGGAATGGTAATACATCTATCTCTCTATTATATGATCTCTTGTTGGCTAAACTAAGCTTCCCTGTGTTAGAAAATTTATGCAATAGTTGGATAAAGATATTTCCTGGGTGCGAGGCGGACACCATTAAGCATAGTTTTGATTCCTTGGATAAATGTGTTATCCCTACAAACTGGAAAGAATCACATTTTAAACTTGTTAATAATTATTATCTGACACCTTTTAAGATGTCACGTTTTTTCCCTAACCAGTCTTTTGTTTGTAATCGCTGCCGGTATCCTAATGCGGATATACTACATATCTTTTGGCTTTGTCCTAAAATATTTCAGTTATGGCAAAAAATACAGTACTGGATTACTCAGATATTTAAAGAACCATGGCAAATATCTCCAAAGCAGATATTTTTCCTAGAATTATCAAAGGATATGGCAGTGCATTTTCAGTACGTGGTTAAAATTTCTATATTAATAGCAAGATTCCTTATTATTAAAAATTGGTTGGCCCATGTAGCGCCCTCTATGGGGGCATTCCTTAAAGAGTTTCAAACACATATAATATTTGAGTCTTTTTACAAAAGACTAGCGTTCGAGAAAAAAATAGCAAAATTTATTTATATGGTTACCAATAATTAAATCTTACCCGCTTGTTATACAAAAAATATTTTTAACCCATTTCTTAGCTCCAAATGCTTTGCAGACTTGGTAGTCTTGAATGAATTCCCACCGATGTGGGTGTCAAATTTTAGAGAGGTGGGTTAGGGGATGGTAGGTGGGGGTTGCTGAGAGAGAGAAAGAAATTTAATTTTTTTTTTTGTTTTGTTTTGTTTTGTCTTGTTTTGTCTAGTTTTGTCTTGTTTTGTCTTGTTTTGTTTTGTTGTGTTTTGTTGTGTTTTGTTTGTGTGCTGTGTGTCTTGTTTTGTGTTGTTGTGTTGTATTTGTTTTATTAATTAGAAAATATCTCAACCTTTATTGTGGAAGGTCACGTAGCATTTATAATTATATAAAAGGGTTTAAATTTTGACATATAGACAAATATGTTTCATGTTATTTTTGCAAGATATGTATCGAAATTATGTTGGTGTTTTATTTTTTTTCCTGTCATTATACTGTTGACCTCCTTATTTTATGATTATTGTAAATGATCTTTGTGTGAGAATAAATAAAGTCTTTTTAAAAAAAAAAAATCGTAGTTATTTGTAGTTAATTTATTTAATTAATTTAATGATATTGTAGTGTTAGTTTTAATTCTAACTTAGGTTAAGATTTATTTTACAGGTAATTTTGTATTTCTTTTAGCTAGGTAGTTATTAAATAGTTAATAACTATTTAATAACTATTCTAACTAGCTAAAATAAATACAAAGTTACCTGTAAAATAAATATAAATCCTAAAATAGCTACAATCTAATTATTAATTACATTGTAGCTATCTAAGGGTTTATTTTACAGGTAAGTATTTAGTTTTAAATAGGATTCATTTATTTAAGTATAGTGTAGTGTTAGGTGTAATTGTAACTTAGCTTAGTTTTTATTTTACAGGTAAATTTCTCTTTATTTTAGCTAGGTAAGCTATTAAATAGTTAATAACTATTTAATAGCTATTGTACCTAGTTAAAATAAATTGAAAGTTACCTGTAAAATAAAAATAAATCCTAAGATAGCTACAATATAATTATTATTTATATTGTAGCTATATTAGGGTTTATTTTAAAGGTAAGTATCTAGTTATAGATAGGATTAACTTAGTTAATAAGAGAAATATTATTTAGATTTATTTAATTAATATTTAAGTTAGGGGGGTTTTAGGGTTAGTGTTAGACTTAGGTTTAGGGGTTAATCATTTTATTACAGTGGCGGCGGTGTAGGGGGGGCAGGATAGGGGTTAATAAATGTATTATAGGTGTAGGGGGGGCAGATTAGGGGTTAATAAGTTTAATATAGGTTGCGGCGGGGGGGGTCCTGGAGCGGTGGTTTAGGGGTTAAACTATTTATTTAGTTGCGGCGAGGTGCGGGATCAGCAGGATAGAGGTTAATAACTTTATTATAGAGGGCAGCGGTATAGGGGGGTAGGATAGGGGTTAATAGGTATCATGTAGGTGGCGGCGGGGTCTGGGAGCGGCGGTTTAGGGGTTAATACATATATTATAGTTGCGGCGGGGTCAGGGAGCAGCGGTTTAGGGGTTAATATGTATAGAGTAGCTTGTGGTGGGCTCCGGGAGCGGCGGTTTAGGGGGTAATAACTTTATTTAGTTGCGGCGGTGTAGGGGGGACAGATTAGAGGTGTTTAGACTCGGGGTACATGTTAGGGTGTTAGGTGCAGACATCTCCCATAGAAATCAATGGGATGTCTGGCAGCAGCGAACTTGTACTTTCGCTATGTACTTATTTGTAGTTAATTTATTTAATTAATTTAATGATAGTGTAGTGTTAGTTTTAATTGTAACTTAGGTTAAGATTTATTTTACAGGTAATTTTGTATTTCTTTTAGCTAGGTAGTTATTAAATAGTTAATAACTATTTAATAACTATTCTAACTTGCTAAAATAAATACAAAGTTACCTGTAAAATAAATATAAATCCTAAAATAGCTACAATGTAATTATTAATTACATTGCAGCTATCTTAAGTTTTATTTTACAGGTATTTCGTTTTAAATAGGATTAATTTATTTAAGTATAGTGTAGTGTTAGGTGTAATTGTAACTTAGGTTAGTTTTTATTTTACAGGTAAATTTCTCTTTATTTTAGCTAGGTAAGCTATTAAATAGTTAATAACTATTTAATAGCTATTGTACCTAGTTAAAATAAATTGAAAGTTACCTGTAAAATAAAAATAAATCCTAAGATAGCTACAATATAATTATTATTTATATTGTAGCTATATTAGGGTTTATTTTAAAGGTAAGTATTTAGTTTTAAATCGGATTAACTTAGTTAATAAGAGAAATATTATTTAGATTTATTTAATTAATATTTAAGTTAGGGGGGTTTTAGGGTTAGTGTTAGACTTAAGTTTAGAGGTTAATAATTTTATTACAGTGGCGGCGGTGTAGGGGGGCAGGATAGGGGTTAATAAATGTATTATAGGTGTAGGGGGGGCAGATTAGGGGTTAATAAGTTTAATATAGGTTGCGGCGGGGTCCTGGAGCAGCGGTTTAGGGGTTAAACTATTTATTTAGTTGCGGCGAGGTGCGGGATCAGCTGGATAGGGGTTAATAACTTTATAATAGAGGGCGGCGGTATAGGGGGGGCAGGATAGGGGTTAATAGGTATCATGTAGGTGGCGGCGGGGTCTGGGAGCGGCGGTTTAGGGGTTAATACATATATTATAGTTGCGGCGGGGTCAGCGAGCGGCGGTATAGGGGTTAATATGTATAGAGTAGCTTGTGGTGGGCTCCGGGAGCGGCGGTTTAGGGGGTAATAACTTTATTTAGTTGCGGCGGTGTAGGGGGGGACAGCTTAGGGGTGTTTAGACTCAGGGTACATGTTAGGGTGTTAGGTGCAGACATCTCCCATAGAAATCAATGGGATGTCTGGCAGCAGTGAACTTGTACTTTTGCTATGGTCAGACTCTCATTGATTCCTATGGGATCCGCCGCCTCCAGGGCGGCCGATTGAAAACCAGGTACGCTGGGCCTGGAAAAGTGCTGAGCGTACCTGCTAGTTTTTTGATAACTAGCAAAAGTAGTCAGATTGTGCCGCACTTGTGTGCGGAACATCTGGAGTGACGTAAGAATCGATCTGTGTCGGACTGAGTCCGGCGGATCGAAGCTTACGTCACAAAATTCTACTTTTGCCGGTCTCTAACCTTTGATAACTAAGGCGAATCAGCTTTGCCACAAATATGCTGCGGAATTCCAGCGTATTTGAGGTTGACGGCATGATAACTACCCCCCATAATGTTTTCTTCATTCTCTTGGTATCTTTATTTGAAAAAGCAGGAATCTAAGCTAAGGAGCCGGCCCATTTTTAGTTTAGTACCCTGCATAGTGTTTTCTTATTTGTGGCTACATTTAGCCACCAATCAGCAAGCACAACTCAGGTGCTGAAACAAAAATAGGCCAGCTACTAAGCTTAAAGGAACACTGTACCCAATTCAGAAAGCATGCAATTTTAAGCAACTTTCTAATTTACTCCTATTATCAATTTTTCTTCGTTCTCTTGCTATTATTATTTGAAAAAGAAGGCATCTAAGCTTTTTTTTTGGTTTCAGTACTCTGGACAGCACTTTTTTATTGGTGGATGAATTTATCCACCAATCAGCAAGGAAAACCCAGGTTGTTCACCAAAAATGGGCCGGCATCTAAATTTACATTATTGCATTTCAAATAAAGATACCAAGAGAATGAAGAACATTTGATAATAGGAGTAAATTAGAAATTTGCTTAAAATTTCATGCTCTATCTGAATCATGACAGAAAATTTTTGGGTACAGTGTCTCTTTAAATAGACATAAAACCCAACATTTTTCTTTTATGATTTAGGTAGAACATACAATTTTAAACAACTGTCCAGTTTACTTCTATTATGACATTTGTTTTATTCTCTTGGTATGCTTTGTTGAAGGAGCAGCAGTGCAGTACTGGACACTACCTGAACACATGGGTGAGCCAATGGCAATCAGTATATATATATGCAGCCACCAATCAGCAGCTAGAACCTAGGTTCTTTTCTGCTCCCGAGCTTGCCTAAATAAACTTTCAGCAAAGGATAACAAGAGAAGGCAGCAAATTAAATGATAGAAGTAAATTGGAAAGTTGTTTAAAATTGTATGTTCTGTCTAAATCATGAAAGAAACATTTTGTGTTTCATGTCCCTTTAAGTTCTTGCTTTGCAAATAAAGATAGTAAGAGAACGAAGACAAATAAGAAAGTTGCTTGAAATTGCATTCTCTATCTTAATCATGAAAGAAAAAAAAAATGGGTTTAGTGTCCCTGTAATTAACAAATGCATAATAAAAAGACAATACAAAAGAACTTTGAATATCAAATAAGTATTAGATTTTTTTCTGACAAATTACGGCTAGATTACGAGTTTTGCGTTATGAGTGAAAAAACAGCGTTATGGCTCTTTTTCACTACCGCTGGTATTACGAGTCTTGCAGGTTTAGCTGCACCGCACACTTTTTTGGCTGTAAAGCAACGTAACTACCGCAGCTTTCAAAAAGTCCTTTTTCAATGGGACTTCCATAGCGCCAGTATCTCAAGTCTGCCTGTCCGGCCAAAAAGTAAGCGGTACAGCCTAAAACTACAAGATGTATACTGTAAACTGAAAGTCAGTAGTTATGTGTTTTACGCTACAACGCCGTAAAGTAAAACTCATAACTAAAGTGCTAAAAAGTACACTAACACCCATAAAGTACCAATTAACCCCTAAACCAAGGCCCTCCCATATTGCAAACACTAAAATAAAATGATTAACCCCTAATCTGCCGCTCCGGACATCACCACCACTATAATAAACATATTAACCCCTAAACCGCCGCACTCCCGCATCGCAAACACTAGTTAACTATTATTAACCCCTAATCTGCTGTCCCTAACATCGCCGCAACCTACATTACTGTTATTAACCCCTAATCTGCCGCCCCAATGTCGTCGCTACCTACCTACACTTATTAACCCCTAATCTGCTGCCCCCAACGTTGCTGCCACTATACTAAAGTTATAAACCCCTAAACCTGACCCTAAGTCTAACCCTAACACCCCCTACTTTAATATAATTAAAATAAATCTAATAAAAAATTTCTATCATTAACTAAATAATTCCTATTTAAAACTAAATACCTGTAAAATAAACCCTAAGCTAGCTACAATATAACGAATAGTTACATTGTAACTATCTTAGGTTTTATTTCTCTTGTAAGGTGTATCCAGTCCACGGATCATCCATTACTTGTGGGATATTTTCATTCCCAACAGGAAGTTGCAAGAGGACACCCACAGCAGAGCTGTCTATATAGCTCCTCCCCTAACTGCCATACCCAGTCATTCTCTTGCAACTCTCAACAAACATGGAGGTAGTAAGAGAGAAGTGGTGAAATGTAGCTGTTATTTTACTTCAATCAAAAGTTTATTATTTTTAAATGGTACAGGAGTTGTACTATTTTGTTCCAGGCAGAAAAATAGAAGAATCTGCCTGTGATTTCTATGATCTTAGCAGGTTGTAAATAAGATCCATTGCTGTTCTCACACATGACTGAAGAGAGAGATAACTTCAGCGGGGGAATGGCGTGCAGGTTATCCTGCTATGAGATATGCGCAGTTAAGATTTTTCTAGAAGATGTGAATGCTAGAAAATGCTGCTGATGCCAAATTTATGTAAGGTAAGCCTGAATACAGTGATTTAATAGCGACTGGTATCATGCTTACTTTCTGAGGTAATACTCTTTTATATTTACAATATAAAACGTTTGCTGGCATGTTTAAACGTTTTTATATATGCTTTGGTGATAAAACTTTATTGGGGCCTAGTTTTTTCCACATGGCTGGCTTAAATTTGCCTAGAAACAGTTTCCTGAGGCTTTCCACTGTGTTATTATGAGTGGGAGGGGCCTAATTTATCGCTTTTTTTGCGCAGTAACTTTTACAGACTGAGACATCCAGCTTCCTCCAGGAGTTTCCTGAATGCTATAGGACATCTCTAAAGGGCTCTTAGGCTTTCCAAAATTGTTTGTTGGGGAAGGTAGGCTCACAGCAAGGCTGTGGCAGTTTGGTGTGACTGTTAAAAAACGTCTATATCGTTTTTTTTTATCCGTTTTTTGAACTAAGGGGTTAATCATCCATTTGCAAGTGGGTGCAATGCTCTGTTAGCTTATTATACACACTGTAAAAAATTTGTTTGATTTACTGCCTTTTTTCACTGTTTTTCAAATTCTGACAAAATTTGTTTCTCTTAAAGGCACAGTACCGTTTCCTATATTTGCTTGTTAACTTGATTTAAAGTGTTTTCCAAGCTTGCAAGTCTCATTGCTAGTTTGTACAAACATGTCTGACATAGAGGAAACTCCTTGTTCATTATGTTTAAAAGCCATTGTGGAACCCCCTCTTAGAATGTGTACCAAATATACTGATTTCACTTTAAGCACTAAAGATCATATTCTGTCTTTAAAAAATCTATCACCAGAGGAATCTGACAAGGGGGAAGTTATGCCGACTAACTCGCCCCACGTGTCAGACCCTTTGACTCCCGCTCAAGGGACTCACGCTCAAATGGCGCCAAGTACATCTAGGGCGCCCATAGCGTTTACTTTACAAGACATGGCGACAGTCATGGATAATACACTGTCAGCGGTATTAGCCAGACTACCTGAATTTAGAGGAAAGCGAGATAGCTCTGGAGTTAGACGAAATACTGAGCATACTGATGTTTTAAGAGCTATGTCTGATACTGCCTCACAATATGCAGAAGCTGAAGAAGGAGAGCTTCATTCTGTGGGTGATGTTTCTGACTCAGGGAAGATGATGCAACCTGATTCTGATATCTCTAAATTTAAATTTAAGCTTGAACACCTCCGCGTGTTACTCAGGGAGGTTTTAGCTGCTCTGAATGACTGTGATACAATTGCAGTGCCAGAGAAATTGTGTAGACTGGATAAATACTATGCAGTGCCGGTGTGCACTGATGTTTTTCCAATACCTAAAAGGTTTACAGAAATTATTGCTAAGGAATGGGATAAACCAGGTGTGCCGTTCTCTCCCCCTCTTATTTTTAGAAAAATGTTTCCAATAGACACCACCACACGGGACTTATAGCAGACAGTTCCTAAGGTGGAGGGAGCAGTTTCTACTCTAGCAAAGCATACTACTATCCCTGTCGAGGACATTTGTGCTTTCTAAGATCCAATGGATAAAAAGTTAGAGGGTTACCGTAAGAAAATGTTTATTCAACAAGGTTTTATCCTACAGCCCCTTGCATGCATTGCTCCTGTCACTGCTGCTGCGGCGTTCTGGTTTGAGTCTCTGGAAGAGGCTTTACAGGTAGCGACTCCATTGGATGACATACTTGAGAAGCTTAGAGCACTTAAGCTAGCCAATTCTTTTGTTTCTGATGCCATTGTTCATTTGACTAAACTAACGGCTAAGAATTCTGGTTTTGCTATCCAGGCGCGTAGAGCGCTATGGCTTAAAGCATGGTCAGCTGACGTTACTTCAAAGTCTAAGCTGCTTAACATTCCCTTCAAGGGGCAGACCCTATTCGGGCCTGGTTTGAAGGTAATTATTGCTGATATCACTGGAGGAAAAGGTCATGCCCTTCCTCAGGATAGGTCCAAATCAAGGGCCAAACAGTCTAATTTCCGTGCCTTTCGAAACTTCAAGGCAAGTGCGGCATCAGCTTCCTCTAATGCAAAACAAGAGGGAACTTTTGCTCAGCCAAGATGGTCTGGAGACCTAACCAGACCTGGAACAAGGGTAAGCAGGCCAAAAAGCCTGCTGCTGCCTCTAAGACAGCATGAAGGAACGGCCCCCTATCCGGTAACAGATCTAGTAGGGGTCAGACTTTCGCTCTTCGCCCAGGCGTGGTCAAGAGATGTTCACAATCCCCGGGCGTTGGAAACTATATCCCAGGGATATCTTCTGGACATGAAGGCTTCCCCCCCCAAAAGGGAGATTTCACCTTTCACAATTATCTGCAAACCAGATAAAGAGAGAGGCATTCTTACACTGTGTACAAGACCTCCTAGTTATGGGAGTGATCCATCCAGTTTCAAAGGAGGAACAGGGACAGGTATTTTACTCAAATCTGTTTGTAGTTCCCAAAAAAGAGGGAACCTTCAGACCAATTTTGGATCTAAAGATCTTAAACAAATTCCTCAGAGTTCCATCATTCAAGATGGAGACTATTCGTACCATCCTACCTATGATCCAGGAGGGTCAATACATGACTACAGTGGATTTAAAGGATGCTTATCTTCACATTCCGATACACAAAGATCATCATCGTTTTCTCAGGTTTGCCTTCCTAGACAGGCATTACCAGTTTGTAGCTTTTCCCTTTGGGCTAGCTACAGCTCAAGAATTTTTATGAAGGTTCTGGGGTCGCTTCTGGCGGTCCTAAGGCCGCGGAGCATAGCAGTGGCCCCTTATTTAGACGACATCCTGAGTCAGGCGTCAAACTTCCAAATTGCCAAGTCTCATATGGACATAGTGTTGGCATTTCTGAGGTCGCATGGGTGGAAGGTGAATGAGGAAAAGAGTTCTCTATCCCCCCTCACAAGAGTTTCCTTCCTAGGGACTCTGATAGATTCTGTAGAAATGAAAATTTACCTGACGGAGTCCAGGTTATCAAAACTTCTAAATTCCTGCCGTGTTCTTTATTCCATTCCTCGCCCTTCGGTGGCTCAGTGCATGGAAGTAATCGGCTTAATGGTAGCGGCAATGGACATAGTGCCGTTTGCACGCCTACATCTCAGACCGCTGCAACTCTGTATGCTAAGTCAGTGGAATGGGGATTATACAGATTTGTCCCCTCTACTAAATCTGGATCAAGCGACCAGGGATTCTCTTCTCTGGTGGCTATCTCGGGTCCATCTGTCCAAAGGTATGACCTTTCGCAGGCCAGATTGGACAATTGTTACGACAGATGCCAGCCTTCTAGGTTGGGGTGCAGTCTGGAACTCCCTGAAGGCTCAGGGATCGTGGACTCAGGAGGAGTAACTCCTTCCAATAAACATTCTGGAACTAAATTCAATGCTCTTCAGGCTTTGCCTCAGCTAGCGACAATGAGGTTCATCAGATTTCAGTCTGACAATATCACGACTGTGGCTTACATCAACCATCAAGGGGGAACAAGGAGTTCCCCAGCGATTTTAGAAGTCTCAAAGATAATTCGCTGGGCAGATATTCACTCTTGCCACCTATCAGCTATCCATATCCCAGGTGTAGAGAACTGGGAGGCGGATTTTCTAAGTCAACAGACTTTTCATCCGGGGGAGTGGGAACTCCATCCGGAGGTGTTTGCACAATTGGTTCATCGTTGGGGCAAACCAGAACTGGATCTCATGGCATCTCGCCAGAATGCCAAGCTTCCTTATTACGGATCCAGGTCCAGGGACCCCAAGGCAATGCTGATAGATGCTCTAGCAGCACCTTGGTCCTTCAACCTGGCTTATGTGTTTCCACCATTTCCTCTGCTCCCTCGTCTGATTGCCAAGATCAAGCAGGAGAGAGCATCGGTGATCTTGATAGCGCCTGCGTGGCCACGCAGGACTTGGTATGCAGATCTAGTGGACATGTCATCTTTTCCACCATGGACTCTGCCGCTGAGACAGGACCTTCTATTTCAAGGTCCTTTCAACCATCCAAATCTAATTTCTCTGAGGCTGACTGCCTGGAGATTGAACGCTTGATTTTATCAAAGCGTGGTTTCTCCGAGTCAGTCATTGATACCTTAATTCAGGCACAAAAGCCTGTCACCAGGAAAATCTATCATAAGATATGGCGTAAATATCTTTATTGGTGTGAATCCAAGGGCTACTCATGGAGTAAGGTCAGGATTCCCAGGATATTATCTTTTCTCCAAGAAGGATTGGAGAAAGGATTGTCAGCTAGTTCATTAAAGGGACAGATTTCTGCGCTATCTATTCTTTTGCACAAGCGTCTGGCGGATGTCCCAGACGTTCAGGCATTTTGTCAGGCTTTAGTTAGAATCAAGCCTGTGTTTAAACCTGTTGCTCCACCTTGGAGCTTAAATTTGGTTCTTAAAGTTCTTCAGGGGGTTCCGTTTGAACCTCTTCATTCCAAAGATATCAAACTTTTATCTTGGAAAGTTCTTTTTTTGGTAGCTATTTCCTCGGCTCGTAGAGTTTCCGAGTTATCTGCCTTACAATGTGATTCTCCTTATCTGATCTTCCATGCAGACAAGGTAGTTCTGCGTACCAAACCTGGGTTTTTACCTAAGGTGGTATCTAATAAGAATATCAATCAAGAGACTGTTGTTCCGTCTTTGTGTCCTAATCCTTCTTCAACGAAGGAACGTCTATTACACAATCTGTACGTGGTTCGTGCTTTAAATTTTACTTACAAGCTACTAAAGATTTTCATCAAACATCTGCTTTGTTTGTTGTCTACTCTGGACAGAGGAGAGGTCAAAAGGCTTCGGCAACCTCTCTTTCTTTTTGGCTAAGAAGCATAATCCGCTTAGCCTATGAGACTGCTGGCCAGCAGCCTCCAGAAAGGATTACAGCTCATTCTACTAGAGCTGTGGCTTCCACATGGGCCTTTAAAAATCAGGCTTCTGTTGAACAGATTTGCAAGGCGGCAACTTGGTCTTCGCTTCATACTTTTTCAAAATTCTACAAATTTGATACTTTTGCTTCTTCAGAGGCTATTTTTGGGAGAAAGGTTTTACAGGCAGTGGTACCTTCCGTTTAAGTACCTGCCTTGTCCCTCCCTTCATCCGTGTACTTTAGCTTTGGTATTGGTATCCCACAAGTAATGGATGATCCGTGGACTGGATACACCTTACAAGAGAAACCATAATTTATGCTTACCTGATAAATTTATTTCTCTTGTGGTGTATCCAGTCCACGGCCCGCCCTGTCATTTTAAGGCAGGTATTTTTTAATTTTTAAACTACAGTCACCACTGCACCCTATGGTTTCTCCTTTCTCTGTTTGTTTTCGGTCGAATGACTGGATATGGCAGTTAGGGGAGGAGCTATATAGACAGCTCTGCTGTGGGTGTCCTCTTGCAACTTCCTGTTGGGAATGAGAATATCCCATAAGTAATGGATGATCCGTGGACTGGATACACCACAAGAGAAATAAATTTATCAGGTAAGCATAAATTATGTTTTTTATTTCACAGCTAAGTTTGTATTTATTTTAACTAGGTAGATTACACAAAATTAAACTAAATTACACAAAATAAAAAATAAATAAATTAGATATTTAAACTAATTACACCTAATCTAATAGCCCTATCAAAATAAAAAAGCCCCCCCCTCCCCCAAAATAAAAAACCCCTAGCCTAAACTAAACTACCAATAGCCCTTAAAAGGGCCTTTTGTGGGGCATTGCACAAAAGAAATCAGCTCTTTTACCTGTAAAAAAAATACAAACAACCCACCAACAGTAAAACCCACCACCCACACAACCAACCCCCCAAATAAAATCCTAACTAGAAAACCTAAGCTCCCCATTGCCCTGAAAAGGGCATTTGGCTGGGCATTGCCCTTAAAAGGGCATTCTATCATAGATAGAATATGTGAATTGCATCAGCCAATAGGATTTTTTCACCTTTAATTCCGATTGTCTGATGGAATTCAAGGGACGCCATCTTGGATTTATTTTGATTGCTGTCAAAAAAAACAAGTGTGTGTGATTCTTTATCATTAAACATAAATAGTTACCTACTAATACAAATCTAAATGTTCAAATACAATTATTTTTATTTTTTTTGGAAATACAATTTTTTTTTTTAGAATGCAAATCTTTAATTACAAATACAACTAAAAATTTTTGGAAGCACACTTTTTTTTGGAATTACACTTTTGTTTTTTTCTTTTGGAAGTACAATTATGTTTTTGGAATTACACTACCAATATGTGTCAAAACAGTGTCAAAAATAAATCTAGCTCCCATTTTGCTAAAGGACTTGTGATGTTACAGCATTCACTTCAGCCTTTTCCCCTAGGAACTAGCTGCTCTTTTGCTTTCAATTAAAGGAACATAAAACAGGTTGAGATCTGCGAATATCCTAAAATGGCTAATTAATTAAAAATAGTTTTCATAAAAAAAATTGTTTCAAAATTACTGGCAAGTATTTTAAAATAATTTTTAAAAATATGCAAAATTAATTACATAGCTAAGCTGCCTGGGACAGTGTTTAGACACAGGCATTGTATTTGAACTGGGTTCACAGCTTCTAGGCATGCTCCAGCAGATAATCCCTATGCATTTCTGTATTCTACCAAAGCAACAAAAGATATAGATACAGCCATAAAAGGAATTGTGTGTGTGTGTGTGTGGGGGGGGGGGGGGGGTTAGAGTTTTATAAATTCAGAAACTAAAAATAAAGGGTTAATGGTGAGGCACTGCAGTATAAATTTGCAGGTAAAGTAATTAAAGTACATATGATTATATTTTGTCTCTATCCCAACTTGTTTTATGTCCCCTTTAATGTGGAGAAATGGCTGATAATTCCAGCACAACAACATTTCATATATACTTTTTAACATCTATCACATAACATACAAAATGACTTAACATGCTAGAAGTAATTATTCTCTGTTGCATAACACTATACAGAGGAATATTGAGTTTGATGTTTTAATTACAGTTTTCATGGAAGCAGCAAAAAAACTCACTGTAGCATGTGGTCTTTTTCTCAGAGTATGTTTTTTATGTTTTACCATACAACATACTTTAACATGCTCAAAGTGCTTATTCTGCCTTGTTTTATACAATAATGTACTGAGGAATATTGATTTTGATGATTTAATCACAGCTTTTATATTTGCATCTTTCTCTTGTAAGGTGTATCCAGTCCACGGATCCTCCATTACTTGTGGGATATTCTCCTTCCCAACAGGAAGCTGCAAGAGGATCACCCACAGCAGAGCTGTCTATATAGCTCCTCCTCTAACTGCCACTCCCAGTCATTCTATTGCAGCTCTCGACAAGAAAGGAAGTAGCTAGAGAGATGTGGTGTTTTTATTAAGTTTATCTTCAATCAAAAGTTTGTTATTTTCAAATGGTACCGGAGTTGTACTATTTTAGCCTCAGCCAGAAAGTAGAAGAAGAGTCTGCCTGTGGTCTTTGATGATCTTAGCAGGTTGCAATGAAGATCCATTGCTGTTCTCACACATAACTGAAGAGAGAGGTAACTTCAGCTGGGGGAATGGCGTGCAGGGTCTCCTGCTATGAGGTATGTGCAGTTTAAATTTTTCTAGAGAAAGAATATGCTAGAAAATGCTGTTAATACCGGATTTATTTAAGGTAAGCCTGATTACAGTGATTTAATAACGACTTGTGTCATGCTTGCTGTAAAAGGTAATATTCTTATTACTTTCTCACATTACTGAAAAATAAAACGTTTGCTGGAAGTGTTTAAACGTTTTTTTATACATATTGGTGATAAAACTTTATTGGGGCCCAGTTTTTTCCACATGGCTGGCTAGATTTTGCCTAGGGATAGTTTTGTTAGGCCCTCTCACTGTGAATACAGGGTGGGAGGGGCCTATTTTCGCGCCTAAATGCGCATTAGATTTTGCAGCTTGAGACATCCAGTTTCCCTGAAGGAGTCCCCTGAACACTTAGGACCTCTCTAAAGGGTTTTTGTGCCTTTCAAAGTCGTTATATGGGCAGGTAGGGCCACAGAAGAGCTGTGGCAGTTTGTTGTGACTGTTGAAAAACGTTTATATCGTTTTTTTTATCCGGTTTTGAAACTAAGGGGTTAATCATCCATTTGCAAGTGGGTGCAATGCTCTGTTAGTCTATTATACACACTGTAAAAATTTCATAAGATTTACCGCTTTTTATCATTGTTTTTCAATTTCTGACAAAATTTGTTTTTCTTAAAGGCACAGTACCGTTTTTATTTTTTGCTTGTTTACATTTATCAAAGTGTTTTCCAAGCTTGCTGGTCTCATTGCTAGTCTGTTTAAACATGTCTGACATAGAGGAAACTCCTTGTTCATTATGTTTAGAAGCCATTGTGGAACCCCCTCTTAGAATGTGTACCAAAAGTACTGATTTTACTTTAAGTTATAAAGATCATATTCTGTCTTTAAAAGATTTATCACCAGAGGAAACTGACAAGGGGGAATTTATGCCGACTAACTCGCCCCATGTGTCAGAACCTTTGACTCCCGCTCAAGGGACTCCCACTCAAGAGGCGCCAAGTACATCTAGCGCGCCCATGGCGTTTACTTTACAAGACATGGCGGCAGTTATGGATCATACCCTTACAGCAGTATTGTCCAAACTACCAGGGTTACAAAGAGAGTGAGACAGCTCTGGGGCTAGAAAAAATACAGAGCGCTCTGACGCTTTAGTAGCTATGTCTGATATCCCCTCACAATATGCAGAAACTGAGGCAGGAGAGCTTCTTTCTGTGGGTGATTTTTGTGACTCAGGGAAGATGCTTCAACCTGATTCTGATATGTCTACATTTAAATTTAAGCTTGAACACCTCCGCGTGTTGCTCAGGGAGGTTTAGCTACTCTGGATGACTGTGACACCCTTATAGTGCCAGAGAAATTGTGTAGATTGGATAAATACTATGCAGTGCCTGTTTACACTGATGTTTTTCCAATACCTAAAAGGTTTTCAGAAATTATTACTAAGGAATGGGATAGACCAGGTGTACCGTTCTCTCCCCCTCCTATTTTTAAGAAAATGTTTCCAATAGATGCCGCTACATGGGACTTATGGCAAAGGGAGCAGTTTCTACCCTAGCTAAGCATACAACTATCCCCGTCGAGGACAGTTGTGTTTTCCTAGATCCAATGGATAAAAAGTTAGAGGGTTACCTTAAGAAAATGTTTATTCAACAAGGTTTTATTCTCCAGCCTCTTGCATGCATTGCCCCGGTCACTGCTGCTGCGGCCTTCTGGTTTGAATCTCTGGAAGAGGCCTTACAGGTAGAAACTCCATTGGATGATATACTTGACAAGCTTAAAGCGCTTAAGCTAGCCAATTCATTTGTTTCTGACGCCGTTGTTCATTTAACTAAACTAACGGCTAAGAACTTAGGTTTTGCTATTCAGGCGCGTAGGGCGTTATGGCTTAAATCCTGGTCAGCTGACGTTACTTCAAAGTCTAAGCTTCTCAATAATCCCTTCAAGGGGCAGACCCTATTCGGGCCTGGACTGAAGGAGATCATTTCTGATATTACTGGAGGAAAAGGTCATGCCCTTCCTCAGGATAGGTCTAACAAATTAAGGATCAAACAAACTAATTTTCGTGCCTTTCGAAACTTTAAGATGAGCGCGGCATCATCTTCCTCCAATACAAAACAAGAGGGAAATTTTGCCCAGTCCAAGTCGGTCTGGAGACCTAACCAGGCTTGGAACAAAGGTAAACAGGCCAAGAAGCCTGCTGCTGCCTCTTAGACAGCATGAAAGATTGGCCCCCGATCCGGTAATGGATCTAGTAGGGGGCAGACTTTCTCTCTTCGCCCAGGCTTGGGCAAGAGATGTCCAGGATCCCTGGGCGTTGGAAATTGTGCCCCAGGGATATCTTCTGGACTTCAAAGCTTCTTCCCCAAAAGGAATATTTCACCTTTCACAATTATCTGCAGACCAGATAAAGAGAGAGGCATACTTACATTGTGTTCAAGACCTCCTAGTTATGGGAGTGATCCACCCAGTTCCAAAGGAGGAACAGGGGCAAGGATTCTATTCAAATCTATTTGTGGTTCCCAAGAAAGAGGGAACCTTCAGACCAATCTTAGATCTCAAGATCCTAAACAAATTTCTCAGGGTCCCATCTTTCAAGATGGAGACTATTCGAACCATCCTACCTATGATCCAGGAGGGTCAATACATGACTACCGTGGACTTAAAGGATGCTTATCTTCACATTCCGATACACAAAGATCATGATCGGTTTCTCAGGTTCGCCTTCCTAGACAGGCATTACCAGTTTGTGGCTCTTCCCTTTGGGTTAGCTACGGCACCAAGAATCTTTGCGAAGGTTCTGGGGTCACTTCTGGCGGTCCTAAGGCCGTGGGGCATAGCAGTAGCCACTTACTTAGACGACATTCTGATACAGGCGTCGAATTTCCAAATTGCCAAGTCCCATACGGACATTGTTCTGGCATTCCTGAGATCTCATGGGTGGAAAGTGAACGAAAAGAAGAGTTCTCTATCCCCTCTCACAAGAGTTTCCTTCCTGGGAACTCTGATAGATTCTGTAGAAATGAGGATTTACCTGACAGATGCCAGGTTGTCAAAACTTCTAAATTCCTGCCGTGTTCTTTATTCTACTTCTCGCCCTTCGGTGGCTCAGTGTATGGAAGTAATCGGCTTAATGGTAGCGGCAATGGACATAGTGCCGTTTGCCCACCTACATCTCAGGCCGCTGCAACTCTGCATGCTCAGTCAGTGGAATGGGGATTACACAGATTTGTCCCCTCTACTAAATCTTGATCAAGAGACCAGAGATTCTCTTCTCTGGTGGCTATCTCGAGTCCATCTGTCCAAAGGTATGACCTTCCGCAGGCCAGATTGGACAATAGTAACAACAGATGCCAGCCTTCTGGGCTGGGGGGCAGTCTGGAACTCCCTGAAGGCTCAGGGGTCATGGACTCAGGAGGAGGCTCTCCTTCCGATAAACATTCTGGAACTAAGAGCGATATTCAATGCTCTTCAGGCTTGGCCTCAGCTAGCTGCAGTGAGGTTCATCAGATTTCAGTCAGACAACATCACGACTGTAGCTTACATCAACCATCAAGGGGGAACAAGGAGTTCCCTAGTGATGTTGGAGGTTTCAAAGATAATTCGTTGGGCAGAGATTCACTCTTGCCACCTATCAGCTATCCATATCCCAGGAGTAGAGAACTGGGAGGCGGATTTTCTAAGTCGACATAATTTTCATCCGGGGGAGTGGGAGCTCCATCCGGAGGTGTTTGCACAGTTGATTCAACGCTGGGGCAAACCAGAACTGGATCTCATGGCGTCTCGCCAGAACGCCAAGCTTCCTTGTTACAGATCCAGGTCCAGGGATCCCAAGGCAGCGCTGATAGATGCTCTAGCAGCGCCTTGGTCCTTCAACCTGGCTTATGTGTTTCCACCGTTTCCTCTGCTCCCTCATCTGATTGCCAAGGTCAAGCAGGAGAGAGCATCTGTGATTTTGATAGCACCTGCGTGGGCACGCAGGACTAGGTATGCAGATCTGGTAGACATGTCATCCTTTCCACCATGGACTCTGCCTCTGAGACAGGACTTTCTACTTCAGGGTCCTTTCAACCATCCAAATCTAATTTCTCTGCGGCTGACTGCTTGGACATTGAACGCTTGATTTTATCAAAGCGTGGTTTCTCCGAGTCGGTCATTGATACCTTAATACAGGCGCGAAAGCCTGTCACCAGGAAAATCTATCATAAGATATGGTGTAAATATCTTCATTGGTGCGAATCCAAGGGTTACTCATGGAGTAAGGTCAGGATTCCTAGGATATTATCTTTTCTCCAAGATGGATTGGAGAAGGGTTTGTCAGCGAGTTCCTTAAAGGGACAGATTTCTGCTCTGTCTATTCTTTTGCACAAACGTCTGGCTGAGGTTCCAGATGTGCAGGCATTTTGTCAGGCTTTAGTCAGAATTAAGCCTGTGTTTAAACCTGTTGCTCCGCCTTGGAGTTTAAATTTAGTTCTTAAGGTTCTTCAAGGTGTTCCGTTTGAACCTTTGCATTCCATAGATATTAAGCTCTTATCTTGGAAAGTTTTGCTTTTAGTAGCTATCTCCTCGGCTTGAAGAGTTTCAGAGATATCTGCTTTACAATGTGATTCTCCTTATCTCATTTTTCATTCCGATAAGGTAGTGTTACGTACCAATACTGGTTTTCTACCTAAGCTGGTATCTAATAAAAATATCAATCAGGAGATTGTTGTACCATCACTGTGTCCTAATCCTTCTTCAAAGAAGGAACGTCTTTTACACAATTTTGACGTGGTTCGTGCTTTAAAGTTTTATTTACAAGCTACTAAAGATTTTCGTCAAACATCTGCATTGTTTGTTGTCTACTCTGGACAGAGGAGAGGCCAAAAAGCTTTGGCAACTTCTCTTTCTTTTTGGCTAAGGAGTATAATACGCTTAGCTTATGAGACTGCTGGCCAGCAGCCTCCTGAAAGGATTACAGCTCATTCTACTAGAGCGGTAGCTTCCACATGGGCTTTTAAGAATGAGGCTTCTGTTGAACAGATTTGTAAGGCGGCGACTTAGTCTTTGCTTCATACTTTTTCAAAATTCTATAAATTTGATACTTTTGCTTCTTCGGAGGCTATTTTTGGGAGAAAGGTTTTGCAGGCAGTGGTGCCTTCCATTTAAGCACCTGCCTTGTCCCTCCCTTCATCCGTGTCCTATAGCTTTGGTATTGGTATCCCACAAGTAATGGATGATCTGTGGACTGGATACACCTTACAAGAGAAAGCTTAGAAGTTCCCCTGATAAAGGGAGAGGGTAGAAAAACAAAATGTATGCTTACCTGATAAATTTATTTCTCTTGTGGTGTATCCAGTCCACGGCCCGCCCTGTCATTTTAAGGCAGGTGTGTTTATTTTTAAACTACAGTCACCACTGCCCCCTATGGTTTCTCCTTTCTCTTGCTTGTCTTCGGTCGAATGACTGGTAGTGGCAGTTAGAGGAGGAGCTATATAGACAGCTCTGCTGTGGGTGATCCTCTTGCAGCTTCCTGTTGGGAAGGAGAATATCCCACAAGTAATGGATGATCCGTGGACTGGATACACCACAAGAGAAATAAATTTATCAGGTAAGCATAAATTTTGTTTTTCTACCCTCTCCCTTTATCAGGGGAACTTCTAAGCTTATACATATTACACAGCACAGTCCCAAATTGAGATGTCTGTCCTGCTGTCCCAGTGAGATAGCCATTAGTCCCGCATTGCACCTGGCCCCCTGCACTGTGGAGTTAAAAATGATTTACAATAATGTTATGATCTATCGCATAACCATTACCTGCTTCTCAGTGGCGCTAGTTCTGTCTCCAGAACTCTGTCAGCTCAGGTGAGTGCTTTAGTGTCCCGGGCCAGGGGGTAAGCACTCCAGACCGTCACTCTAGAGTCTGTACACAGTATGTCAATTTATATGTGTAAACAGTAAATGTCAGTGTATGCGTGGGTATATGCCATAATAAAATCCGTCTCTGAATGCGGAGTTTACACAAGAAACATTTTAAAGTTAACAGTGTGGTTAGGATAATGATTATGGGTGAAGAACATCCTGGTTATCTACATTAATGGGACATGAAACCCAAATCTTTTCTTTCATGATTCAGATAGAAAATGCAATTTTAAACAACTTTCCAATGTACTCCTATTATCTAATTTGTTTCATTCTTTAGGTATCCTTTGTTGAAGTAATAGCAATGAACATAGGTGAGCCAATCACGCAAGGCATCTATATGGAGCCACCAAGCAGCAGCTACTGAGCCAATTTAGATATGGTTTTCAACAAAGAATATCAAGAGAATGAAGCAAATTAGATAATAGACGAAAATTTCAAAGTTGTTTAAAATTGCAGGCTCTTTGTTTCTGCATCATGAAAGAAAACATTTGGTTTTAATGTCCCTTTAAGGGGTAGATTGATCTACTTTCTCATATTCTTTATGTATACATTTACCACTCACTCCCATAAGCTGCCTCAGAGATTATCATACTGTACTATTCATTCACAAATGTGTGTTTATGAGTGCATAAGTGTGACAGCAGTGTGTGTTATTTACAAATATGTGACTGCAAGGACTTATCTGTAAACAGACCCAATTTTCCTGTGTATAGAGGTGTAGTGTAACTCTCTGAGGTGGCATTAAACTTGAGGAGGTTAAGTCTAACTCTCTGCTCCATGATGATCTGTCCTTTCACTCCACTCTGCAGTTTTTATGCCACTTGTTAAGTTATGGCCAAAAGCAGTAAAATATGGCCTATGGTCGCTGGTTTTAGTGTAAATAGCCATTCAACATCTTCAACATCATTTTACATGACCTCTAGGGTATATATACCAGCTGGGAGTGGGAGACTGAAAGTCCAGACCTGCCAGGCCAGACCCCCAGACAGTGCATGGTGGATGATTACTTCTTAATTAGTTTTTTTACAGCACCAAAGAACTCACACATCTAGTAATATAGCAGTGAACTGGCTCAGAATACCTGCTGACGAGGATAGAATCTCTCACTCTTTCCCGCCTGCGCGGCTATCTTTATAGAGCACTAGGAGGAAGTGACATCACTTCCTCCTAGCGCTCTATGATAGAGATAGCCACGCAGGAAGGAAAGACTTAGAGATTCCATCCTCGCTATCCACCACGCAATTCCTCCAGCGCTCAGCTGCGGAGGAGAAGACTTGCGGACGGAGTTGAAAAGCACAAGAGCAGAAAAGCACAAATAACTAACTGCTGATTAGAGGCTGCAAATATTTGTCTCTTGTCAATAGCTCTTCAAATGTGTTCAGCTAATTCCTACTGGTGCATTGCTGCTATACATATAATAAAACATACACACTTTTGTAATGTATGACTTGTGTGACTGTGCTCCTTGCAGCAGGACAACTCGGATCATCAGCCCTGTTTAACCTTTTAATTGAAGTAACTTGTGGTACAATTAAGGATACATGGAGAACATTTATTATCACTGGATATTTAAATTGACATACAAATGATTTTTAATATATAATGTTTAATTATACATATTAAAATAACTTTAAAATATAATTCATTATTTATTTTGTGTGTGTGTGAATTATTATTATTATTATTATTATTATTATTATTATCATTTATTTGCAGAGCGACACTAGATTTCAGAAGGTTAGCTGCCCCTAATTGGCCTCAATGGAGAATGTTCCCCACTAATGTCTAGATTATGAGTGGAGCGATATCGTTCACGCGAGGAGCATAAACGCGATCACAATATTTTTTACGTTTAAATCCATATTAAAAGTGGCGCACTGTTTAAATTACTGTTTAAATAATTGTTTTTAGCAAACTCGCTGTAATTTACACTCCACGTATTTTCTATTGGTGGCATTGAAGTGGTAATGTGCTCTTGTATTACAAGTTGAATGTATATGCGATTGCTCAAACGCAATCACATTTAATGCCTGAAAGTTTGTGTAAAGAGTTTGGCCGAAGGAGACAGTTGGACAAAACAACACTATTAACCCATAAACTGTCACACCCCCACATTGCAAAATGTCCCTCTGCAATATAAACCCCCAATCGGCCATAACCACCATTGCAAAATACCCCTCTACACTATTAACCCCTAAAACTCCACAACCCCCATCGCAAAATACCCACTAACCTCTACACTCCCCAAGCAGCTAACATCCCTAATCTAACACTCCCTAGGTTACCAAAAAAAAAAAATCTAACATTACATAAAAAAACTAATATTACATAAAAAAACACTGTTACATAAAAAAACATACAAATTACCAGAAATAAAAAAAAACAGTTATAGTTAGAAGGGCTTTTTATGGGGCATTGCCCTAAAGTAATTTAGCTCTTTTTTCGCAAAAGAAAACACTGCCCTCTCCACAGAAGAAGGCTATTAAAAAAACTAATCTTAAAATGATCCTGGCATTTGGTTGAGCATTGCCCTTAGAATTCTAAAAAAAAAAAACTCCCCAAAAAATCCTATCACTAAACCCCAAAAATGATATTCACCAAACTTGAATCCGGCTCATATGTGGCTGCTGTGGTCCATCTTCATTTTTAAATTTAAATCAGCCAATAGAAAACACTTTTATTCTATTGGCTGATTTGAATTTGAAAATGAAAATCAGCCAATAGAAATGCAGGGGTACCCTTATATAAAGGGAGTACCTCACAGTCAAAATTCAGTGTGCGGCAGGTGACCGCATGAAGAGGACATTGGAAAATCCGAAGATAAGAAAAAAAGAAGACCGCTGCTGGGATTAAGATGAACCACCACTGCTGAGATGAAGATGGCCGCCACAATGGAGCCAGATTCAAGTTTGATGTGTACCATCTTTGGGGTTCAGTGATAGGCTTTTTAAGTTTTTATTTTTTATTTTTGGGCATCAAAAAGGCTAAATGCCCTTCTAAGGATGATGCCCAGCAAAATGTTGGTCCTTGAATGGTAAATAACAGGTTAAATTAAATAGTAGATTCAACTACAGCAGGCATTGAGGCATCTATAGATTATAGAGTGATGTCTGATAGAAAGCTCTTCTGCACAGGCTTTTATACCTTCTTATCATATATACACCAATTACTACAATGTTCTAGAATATTCCATTACATTCTACAGTGAAAATAAATAAATTGTGTAAAATAAAGTAGGTGTGTTTAACAAAACATACATTTTGTGACATAATACATAAAAGCAGTGAAGCTATAGCCATGGTTAAACACAGCCTGGTACTAAAACACACATTCCAGAAGGAGGAGGGGGTAATGTGTGTAAGTGATTGTGCATACATCACCATATTGGCTATATTCTCTATCAGTTTTATTTTGTGAAAAATAGATAAATCACTTTAGGGCCACACCCTACAAAAAGCCCTTCTAAGCGCTATTGTTATAGTTTAGTGTCAGTATAGTTTTTTTGAATATTTTTTTTTTGTAAGTGGGGCTTTAGTTTTAGAATAGGCATCACTGTTTTTAGTTATTGGTAATTTGTTTTTGTTTTTCTGTAATGTTAGGGTTTTTTAATTTTTTCATGTAATGTTAGTTTTTTTAAGGTAAGTTAGGGGGTGCTAGGTTAGGGGTGTTAGTGGGGTTAGCTGGTTAGGGGGTTTAGAGGTTAGTTGGTATTTTGCGATGTGGGGTTGTGGAGGTTTAGGGGTTAAAATGGATGTAAAGTCACGGTCTCCTCTGTTACTCATCTTGTTATTTGATTAAAATAAAGGTTAGTTTAAGTCATCATTTTTCTCAAATTGAATAATATATCAGAATCGAAGGATTTATAAACCGATTTCGCTTACTTTCATCCTCCACCCGCCATCTTGTCCCTCGTTTCTAATTTGATTGACATCCCATGATATCTAATAACAGATTGTACCCCATGTCGTCCAGCCCCTTTTTCAAACACGTCACGCGATCAAACTGCGCATGCGTTCCCTAAAGATTTGTCATTCACAATCCATGCTCGTCCACGTTTAGCTCATGCGCAAAACTTTTACTATCATATTTACATTGGCGTTCAGTAAAAGCGGAAATTAAGTATCGATGCAACGTTTAGCGAATGTGCAAAGCTTTTAATATCATATTTATACGATCGATGTTGGGATCAGAAAAAAAGATGTTTCTTTTGCTTGCTGCCAAAGTATTCAATGAATGGAAACATTCATTGAATACTCTGGGCGTGATCCGATATGCAGCGTATTTTGCGGCGCAAGCGAGGGAACCCCCGCCGCCCGCAGTTTCAGCTCGCAACTCGAGCTATCCTATATACGGCGCCGTCAGAGGCTAAAGTGCCGTAAGTCTCACAAACCAGCGATGCGTAAGTACAAATTTCTGGAGTCGCCAGTGACTTACGGCTCTTTAGAAACTGCCGGCGCCTACAAAACCTGACTAAAGTATGAAATCACCCGTACTGTCTAACACGCCTCCCAAACATAGCCCGACACGTATAACCCTCTATCCTCTATCCCCCCTCACTATCCTAACAATAAAAAAAGTTATTAACCCCTAAACCGCCGCTCCTGGACCGTGCCGCCACCTAAGAAAGTTATTAACCCCTAAACCGCCGCTCCCGGACCCCGCCGCCAGCTATATTAAATCTATAACCCCCTAATGTGAGCCCCTACCCCGCCACCATCTACCTTAACTACCCCCTAAAGTGAGCCCCTACCCCGCCGCCATCTATTTTAAAATTATTAACCCCTAATTTAATCCCCCTACACCTCCGCCACCTATATAAAATTATTTAACCCCTAATCTAATCCCCCTACCCCGCCGCCAGCTATATTAAACACATTAACCCCTAATCTAATCCCCCTACACCGCCGCCAGCTATATTAACTATATTAACCCTATTTATATTAGGGTTAATATAGTTAATATAGTTATTATATTATATATATTAACTATAGTAACCCTAATTATATTAGGGTTAATATAGTTCATATCGTTATTATATTATATATATATTAAGTATAATAACCCTATCTAACTCTAACATCCCTAACTAAACTCTTATTAAAATAAATCTAATATTAATATTATTAATTAAAATATTCCTATTTAAATCTAAATACTTACCTATAAAATAAACCCTAAGGCCTAGATTTAGAGTTCGGCGGTAGCCGTCAAAACCAGCGTTAGAGGCTCCTAACGCTGGTTTTGGGCGCCCGCTGGAATTTGGAGTCAGTGATTAAAGGGTCTAACGCTCACTTTACAGCCGCGACTTTTCCATACCGCAGATCCCCCTACGCCATTTGCGTAGCCTATCTTTTCAATGGGATCTTTCTAACGCCGGTATTTAGAGTCGTTTCTGCAGTGAGCGTTAGAGCTCTAACGACAAGATTCCAGCCGCCTGAAAAAAGCAGGAGTTAAGAGCTTTCTGGCTAACGCCGGTTCATAAAGCTCTTAACTACTGTACCCTAAAGTACACTAACACCCATAAACTACCTATGTACCCCTAAACCAAGGTCCCCCCACATCGCCGCCACTCGATTAAAATTTTTAACCCCTAATCTGCCGACCGCCACCTACGTTATACTTATGTACCCCTAATCTGCTGCCCCTAACCCCGCCGACCCCTATATTATATTTATTAACCCCTAACTTGCCCCCCACAACGTCGCCGCAAGCTACTTAAAATAATTAACCCCTAATCTTCCGACCGCAAATCGCCGCCACCTACGTTATCCCTATGTACCCCTAATCTTCTGCCCCTAACATCGCCGACCCCTATGTTATATTTATTAACCCCTAACCTGCCCCCCACAACGTCGCCGACACCTGCCTACACTTATTAACCCCTAATCTGCTGAGCGGACCTGAGCGCTACTATAATAAAGTTATTAACCCCTAATCCGCCTCACTAACCCTATCATAAATAGTATTAACCCCTAATCTGCCCTCCCTAACATCGCCGACACCTACCTTCAATTATTAACCCCTAATCTGCCGACCGGAGCTCACCGCTATTCTAATAAATGTATTAACCCCTAAAGCTAAGTCTAACCCTAACACTAACACCCCCCTAAGTTAAATATAATTTTTATCTAACGAAATAAATTAACTCTTATTAAATAAATGATTCCTATTTAAAGCTAAATACTTACCTGTAAAATAAATCCTAATATAGCTACAATATAAATTACATTTATATTATAGCTATTTTAGGATTAATATTTATTTTACTGGTAACTTTGTATTTATTTTAACCAGGTACAATAGCTATTAAATAGTTAAGAACTATTTAATAGTTACCTAGTTAAAATAATTACAAATTTACCTGTAAAATAAATCCTAACCTAAGTTATAATTAAACCTAACACTACCCTATCAATAAAATAATTAAATAAACTACCTACAATTACCTACAATTAACCTAACACTACACTATCAATAAATTAATTAAACACAATTGCTACAAATAAATACAATTAAATAAACTATCTAAAGTACAAAAAATAAAAAAGAACTAAGTTACAGAAAATAAAAAAATATTTACAAACATAAGAAAAATATTACAACAATTTTAAACTAATTACACCTACTCTAAGCCCCCTAATAAAATAACAAAGACCCCCAAAATAAAAAATTCCCTACCCTATTCTAAAATACAAAAATTACAAGCTCTTTTACCTTACCAGCCCTGAACAGGGCCCTTTGCGGGGCATGCCCCAAGAATTTCAGCTCTTTTGCCTGTAAAAAAAAACATACAATACCCCCCCCCCAACATTACAACCCACCACCCACATACCCCTAATCTAACCCAAACCCCCTTAAATAAACCTAACACTAAGCCCCTGATGATCTTCCTACCTTGTCTTCACCATGCCAGGTTCACCGATCCGTCCTGGCTCCAAGATCTTCATCCAACCCAAGCGGGGGTTGGCGATCCATAATCCGGTGCTCCAAAGTCTTCCTCCTATCCGGCAAGAAGAGGACATCCGGACCGGCAAACATCTTCTCCAAGCGGCATCTTCTATGTTCTTCCATCCGATGACGACCGGCTCCATCTTGAAGACCTCCAGCGCGGATCCATCCTCTTCTTCCGACGACTAGACGACGAATGACGGTTCCTTTAAGGGACGTCATCCAAGATGGCGTCCCTCGAATTCCGATTGGCTGATAGGATTCTATCAGCCAATCGGAATTAAGGTAGGAATTTTCTGATTGGCTGATGGAATCAGCCAATCAGAATCAAGTTCAATCCGATTGGCTGATCCAATCAGCCAATCAGATTGAGCTCGCATTGTATTGGCTGATCGGAACAGCCAATAGAATGCGAGCTCAATCTGATTGGCTGATTGGATCAGCCAATCGGATTGAACTTGATTCTGATTGGCTGATTCCATCAGCCAATCAGAAAATTCCTACCTTAATTCCGATTGGCTGATAGAATCCTATCAGCCAATCGGAATTCGAGGGACGCCATCTTGGATGACGTCCCTTAAAGGAACCGTCATTCGTAGTCTAGTCGTCGGAAGAAGAGGATGGATCCGCGCTGGAGGTCTTCAAGATGGAGCCGGTCGTCATCGGATGGAAGAACATAGAAGATGCCGCTTGGAGAAGATGTTTGCCGGTCCGGATGTCCTCTTCTTGCCGGATAGGAGGAAGACTTTGGACCCTCTTCTGGACTTCTTCAGTGGATGTCTAGCCCCCGCTTGGGTTGGATGAAGATCTTGGAGCCAGGACGGATCGGTGAACCTGGCATGGTGAAGACAAGGTAGGAAGATCATCAGGGGCTTAGTGTTAGGTTTATTTAAGGGGGGTTTGGGTTAGATTAGGGGTATGTGGGTGGTGGGTTGTAATGTTGGGGGGGGGGTATTGTATGTTTTCTTTTACAGGCAAAAGAGCTGAACTTCTTGGGGCATGCCCCGCAAAGGGCCCTGTTCAGGGCTGGTATGGTAAAAGAGCTTGTAACTTTTTAAATTTAGAATAGGGTAGGGAATTTTTTATTTTGGGGGTCTTTGTTATTTTATTAGGGGGCTTAGAGTAGGTGTAATTAGTTTAAAATTGTTGTAATATTTTTCTTATGTTTGTAAATATTTTTTTATTTTCTGTAACTTAGTTCTTTTTTATTTTTTGTACTTTAGATAGTTTATTTAATTGTATTTATTTGTATCAATTGTGTTTAATTAATTTATTGATAGTGTAGTGTTAGGTTAATTGTAGGTAATTGTAGGTAGTTTATTTAATTATTTTATTGATAGGGTAGTGTTAGGTTTAATTATATCTTAGGTTAGGATTTATTTTACAGGTAAATTTGTAATTATTTTAACTAGGTAACTATTAAATAGTTCTTAACTATTTAATAGCTATTGTACCTGGTTAAAATAAATACAAAGTTACCTGTAAAATAAATATTAATCCTAAAATAGCTATAATATAAATGTAATTTATATTGTAGCTATATTAGGATTTATTTTACAGGTAAGTATTTAGCTTTAAATAGGAATCATTTATTTAATAAGAGTTAATTTATTTCGTTAGATAAAAATTATATTTAACTTAGGGGGGTGTTAGTGTTAGGGTTAGACTTAGCTTTAGGGGTTAATACATTTATTAGAATAGCGGTGAGCTCCGGTCGGCAGATTAGGGGTTAATAATTGAAGGTAGCTGTCGGCGATGTTAGGGAGGGCAGATTAGGGGTTAATACTATTTATGATAGGGTTAGTGAGGCGGATTAGGGGTTAATAACTTTATTATAGTAGCACTCAGGTCCGGTCGGCAGATTAGGGGTTAATAAGTGTAGGTAGGTGTCGGCGACGTTGTGGGGGGCAGATTAGGGGTTAATAAATATAACATAGGGGTCGGCGATGTTAGGGCAGCAGATTAGGGGTACATAGGGATAACGTAGGTGGCGGCGGTTTACGGAGCGGCAGATTAGGGGTTAAAAGTGTAATGCAGGGGTCAGCGATAGCGGGGGCGGCAGATTAGGGGTTAATAAGTGTAAGGCTAGGGGTGTTTAGACTCGGGGTACATGTTAGAGTGTTAGGTGCAGACGTAGGAAGTGTTTCCCCATAGGAAACAATGGGGCTGCGTTAGGAGCTGAACGCTGCTTTTTTGCAGGTGTTAGGTTTTTTTTCAGCTCAAACAGCCCCATTGTTTCCTATGGGAGAATCGTGCACGAGCACGTTTTTGAGGCCGGCCGCGTCCGTAAGCAACTCTGGTATCGAGAGTTGTATTTGCGTTAAAAATGCTCTACGCTCCTTTTTTGGAGCCTAACGCAGCATTTGTTTGAACTCTCGATACCAGAGTTAAATTTATGGTGCGGCCAGAAAAAAACCCGCGGAGCGTTAACAGCCCTTTTACCGCCAAACTCCAAATCTAGCCGTATGATAGCTACAATGTAAATAATAATTACATTGTAGCTATTTTAGGGTTTATATTTATTTTACAGGTAACTTGGTATTTATTTTAACTAGGTACAATAGCTATTAAATAGTTAATAACTATTTAATAGCTACCTAGTTAAAATAATTACCAATTTACCTGTAAAATAAATCCTAAGCTAAGTTACAAATACACCTACACTATCAATAAATTAAATAAACTACAAATATCTAACTAAAATACAATTAAATAAACTAAACTAAATTACAAAAAAAACAAACACTAAATTACAAAAAATAAAAAACAGATTACAAGATTTTTAAGCTAATTACACCTATTCTAAGCCCCCTAACAAAATAATAAAGCCCCCCAAAATAAAAAAAATTCCCTACCCTATTCTAAATTAAAAAAGTTAGCTCTTTTACCTTACCAACCCTTAAAAGGGCCTTTTGCGGGGCATGCTCCAAAGAAAACTGCTCTTTTGCCTGAAAAAAAAAAACACAATACCCCCCCCAACATTACAACCCACCACCCACATACCCCTAATCTAACCCAAACCCCCCTTAAATAAACCTAACACTACCCCCCTGAAGATCTCCCTACCTTGTATTCACCCTGCTGGGCAGAACTCTTCATCCGATCCGGGCGATGTCTTCAATCAAGCGGCAGTGAAGTCTTCTTCTATCCGGCGATGTCTTCAATCAAGCGGCAGTGAAGTCTTCTTCCATCCGGGCGATGTCTTCAAGCAAGCAGCAGAGAGTCTTCTTCCATCCGGCGATGTCTTCAAGCAAAGCGGCATCTTCAATCTTCTTTCTTCGCTCCTCCACCGCGGAGCATCCATCCGACACAACGACTTCCCGACGAATGAGGTTCCTTTAAATGACGTCATCCAAGATGGCGTCCGTCGAATTCCGATTGGCTGATAGGATTCTATCAGCCAATTGGAATTAAGGTAGAAAAATCTGATTGGCTGATTGAATCAGCCAATCAGATTCAAGTTCAATCCGATTGGCTGAACCAATCAGCCAATCGGATTGAACTTGAATCTGATTGGCTGATTCATCGCCCGGATGGAAGAAGACTTCACTGCCGCTTGCTTGAAGACATCGCCGGATGGAAGAAGACTTCTTTGCCACTTGATTGAAGACATCTCCCGGATCGGATAAAGAGTTCTGCGCGGCTGGGTGAATACAAGGTAGGGAGATCTTCAGGTTTTTTTTAAGGGGGGTTTGGGTTAGATTAGGGGTATGTGGGTTGTAATGTTGGGGGTGGTATTGTGTTTTTATTTTCAAGCAAAAGAGCAGTTTTCTTTGGGGCATGCCCCGCAAAAGGCCCTTTTAAGGGCTGGTAAGGTAAAAGAGCTAACTTTTTTAATTTAGAATAGAGTAGGGAATTTTTTTATTTTGGGGGGCTTTATTATTTTATTAGGGGGTTTAGAATAGGTGTAATTAGCTTAAAAATCTTGTAATTTTTTTTTTTTGTAATTTAGTGTTTGTTTTTTTTGTAATTTAGTTTAGTTTATTTAATTGTATTTTAGTTAGATATTTGTAGTTTATTTAATTTATTGATAGTGTAGGTGTATTTGTAACTTAGGTTAGGATTTATTTTACAGGTAAATTGGTAATTATTTTAACTAGGTAGCTATTACATAGTTATTAACTATTTAATAGCTATTGTACCTAGTTAAAATAAATACCAAGTTACCTGTAAAATAAATATAAACCATAAAATAGCTACAATGTAATTATTAATTACATTGTAGCTATCTTAGGGTTTATTTTATAGGTAAGTATTTAGATTTAAATAGGAATATTTTAATTAATAATATTAATATTAGATTTATTTTAATAAGAGTTTAGTTAGGGATGTTAGAGTTAGATAGGGTTATTATACTTAATATATATATAATATAATAACGATATGAACTATATTAACCCTAATATAATTAGGGTTAATATAGTTAATATATATAATATAATAACTATATTAACTATATTAACCCTAATATAATTAGGGTTAATATAGTTAATATAGCTGGCGGCGGTGTAGGGGGATTAGATTAGGGGTTAATGTGTTTAATATAGGTGATAGGTGGCAGCGGTGTAGGGGGATTAGATTAGGGGTTAATACATTTATTATAGGTGGCGGCGGTGTAGGGGGATTTAGATTAGATGCAAAAGAGCAGTTTACTTTGTGACAAAGCCCCTCCAAAAGCCCTTTTAAGGGCTGGTAAAAGAGCAGTTTTCTTTGGGGCATGCCCCGCAAAAAGCCCTTTTAAGGGCTGGCAATAGAGCAGTTTACTTTGGGGTAATGCCACGCAAAAAGCCCTTTTTAGGGCTATTTGTAGGGTTAGACTTAGGTTTGTGGTAGGGATAGTTTAGTATTTTAGGGGTTAAATAATTTAATATAGCTGGCGGCGGGGTAGGGGGATTAAATTAGGGGTTAATTTAATATAGCTGGCGGCGGGGTAGGGGGATTAAATTAGGGGTTAATTAATTTAAAGGTTAAATTAATTAAAGGTAGATGGCGTCGGGGTAGGGGCTCACTTTAGGGGGTAGGTAAGGTAGATGGCGGCGGTGTAAGGGGCTCACTTTAGGTGTAGTTTAATATAGTTGGCGATGGTGTAGGGGGATCACATTAGGGGGTAGTTAATGTAGGTGGCGGCGGGGTCCGGGAGCGGCGGTTTAGGGGTTAAATATTTTATCAGGGATTGCGGCGGGGGATCGCGGTTGACAGGTAGATAGACATTGCGCATGCGTTAGGTGTTAGGTTTTATTTAGCAGATCGCGGTTGACAGGTAGATAGACATTGCACATGCGTTAGGTGTTTATTTTGTAGCTAGTTTAGGGAGTTACGGGGCTCCAATACACAGCGTAAGGCTTACTACGGCTGCTTTTTGTGGCGAGGTGAAAATGGAGTAAGATTTCTCCATTTTCGCCACGTAAGTCCTTACGCTGTATATTGGATACCAAACTGCGCTGGTTTGGTATACCTGCCTATGGCCCAAAAAACTAAGGGCGACGGCAGAAATATATACGAGCGTAACTTCTAGGTTACGCCGTATATAGGATACCAAACCAGAGCAAAATTCAGCGTCGCCGGCATTTGCGGACGACGCTGCTTATCGGATCGGGCCCTCTGTTTCTTTATTTACATAGGGCGTGTTTGAAAACGCATGCGCTAATTTGATTCTCCTCGGGAGCGCGCTTCACTGATACGTAAGATAGCAGGAGGCAATGCTCTGTAAGAAAAGGACTCCGAAAACCGGAAGTCATGGATGGGAGGAGTTCCAGTGGAAGACGTAGCTAAGTTATTATATAAATTTTAATATCAAAAGATGATTATTTTAAAAAATAACAGCGGTGTACATTGCAAACATATAGAGAATTAGTACTGAGGAGTAGACAGCTTATTATTGACATTCACTTTAATAGAGTAGAGGGGTATTTTGTCATGGGGTTGTTCCAGTTTAGGGGTTAATAGTGTAGAGGGGTATTTTGCCATAGGGGTAGTGGTGGTTTAGTGGTTAATAGTGTAAAGGGGAATTTATTGCTGGGCTATGTGGCGGTTTAAGGATAGTGTAGTGGGGTTCTTTGCAGTGGGCTATGTGCGGTTTAGGGGTTATAAGTGTAGTGGGGTACTTTGCAGTGGGCTATGTGTGGTTTAGGGGTTATTAGTGTAGTGAGTAGTTTGCGGTGAGCTATGTGGGGGTTTAGGGGTTTTTAAGTGTAGTGGGGTACTTTGTGGTGGGCTATGTGGTGGTTTAGGGGTTATTAGAGTAGGGAGCTTATGGCGATTAGGGTTATCGCGCGAGTATGGGTTTTGGTTGTTTTTCTGCTTTTCTCATTCCATTGAAGCCTATGTGGGAGTACGTTAACACGGTCACAATATTCTAACTTTGGCTCTTTGTGTATATCGGTTTAGCAGATGAGCGTGAGTGATAAATAGCGCTCCACTCGTAATCTAGCCCTAAAACTTAACAATTATTTTTTTATTATTTAAACAACTAAATATGATTTAAAAATATATCTGCATATCTAGGATTTATTTAGTGTTACATTTCCATTTAAAACAATACATAACACAATGTATGTGCTATTCTATCAACATCAACAAATAATGTATTGCTGATTTATGAGTAAGTTTAGAAGTAGTAGCAGTAAGAATACTGTACATATAATAGAAGAACAAATCATTATTAGGTTGTATACAGAGCTATTTTTCTTCTTCCTTTTTTCCCCAACAGCTTTATTCTAAGTCTATGGGGCTGATTTATCAAGAGATGAATGGCCCCTGATGCCCGTTTCCGCGAGAGCCTGCATGCTCGCCAGAAGCAGCAGGTATAAAGTAGCTGCCTTAAGACTGCTGCTCCTTAACTGGTCCGGTACCTCTGAGGCTGCGGTCATCAATCCTCCCGATCGTGTACGATCGGGTTGATTGACACCCCCTGCTAGCGGCAGGTTGTCCGCAAATCAGCAGGAGGCGGCGTTGCACAGGCAGTTCACGAGAACTTCTTGTGCAATGTTAAATGCCGACAGCGTATGCTGTCGGCATTCAGCGTTGTCTTTCGGACATGATCCGCTGAGCGGATCATGTCGGACAGACATTTGATAAATCGGCCCCTATGAGACAATCTATCCAAGACATGAAGAAGGCCTTTGGACTTATAAGAGTGCAAGTTTTTTTTTTCATGGTTGTATGAAGTTTTCAATATATTTAGTACATTTGATTACCCCTAACAACAAAGATTCATTTTAAGAATAGACAGGGATAGATGGGCAAACTAATTTAAATAAGTGCTAAATTATATTGCCATTTAATAGCTAAATCCTATGTTGATCAGTACTCAGAGGATACAAATCTCATTCTGGGGAAATCTCATACGTTGACATATGCGTGGGCTGAGGATCTCTATAAGTTGTATTTGAAATACCTGCATTAAAATCCCAGTACCCAGCGGCTAACAAGTTACTTGGTGGACATTCACTATTTCTCCCAAGCCGTAACAACGGAACTTTTAACTTCTATATGCTAGAGGGTGTAAGCGTGTGCTTGGCGGACACACCCCCACCCTGCAGCCAATGAGAGAAACTAATAACCACTGAAGTTATCCGGATTGGCTTAGGACACACACCTCTTCATTCTCAGTGCTTGAGACGCTGTTGGAACACGCATCCAGGCTGGGAGAGGACGCTGAAGCGGGTTTGCTGTGCATTTTATTATGCTGATGTGCTGTTTTAATTTTTATATAGTGTGAGTGTGATTCTTTATTCAAGAACTTTATTAAAAGATTAACGTTGATCTACACTTAGATCTGTTTGTGCGCTCCTGTTTCTCTTCTTTTTTCAGTTGATCATGTCGAGTTCGTGATGGGACTCTTTTAAAGGAGCAGCAGTGCATTTTTTACTTGTATGAAATTGGACTTCCTCCTATATGGTATACGTTTTTGCCTCACATTTTTTATTTATTGTAATACAGTGTGGCATTTTTTGTATTTTATCATTTATTTTACAAATGTAGCCTTTTATTACCAATTGTACTGTTAAAGGGGTAGGAAGTGTTCAACTATTGTATGGTTATTTATTTATCTGCATACATTTTTCTTTTTGTACTTTTAAACTTATTGACTCTGTTGTGATTGAAACATTTTTGTTAAGGCAGCGCCGAGAATACCCCCCTAATCCATATGTAAAATAAACCAAACAAATTTGTATGACACTGTTAAAAACTTATAACTAATAGTATAGTTCTTAATAGCAATCTTTGATTGAAGTATTTGTGTTGTGATGGTCTATTTACAAGGCAAAGGTGTGACTGTGAGATCCCACGCTAGGCTGCCACCCACCATTGCTGTCTTGTGTATGTGTAGGACATTCTTCTTGCTCACGGCACACTGAAGAACAATTCAGCCTGTGTTTACCCTCAATATTTAGGTACTGGTAAGGAAACCTGCTGAACCATATTCCTGAATCAGATTAGCAATTATTTAGGTGCAAAGATTGGTCAAATTTGCATATTTTGAATTTTGGCCAATCTCATAAATTTGTGTCAATTAAAGGGATAGTGAAGTCAAAATTAAACTTTCATAATTCAGAAAGGGCATGCAATTTAAAAAAACAAAAAAAAAACACTTTCAAATTTACCTTTATCATCAATTTTTTTTTCTACTTGATATTCTTTGTTGAAGGCTAAACCTAGGTAGGCTCATAGGTTGATTTCTATGTGCATTTATTAGCTTTTGTACAGCTTAACAGTACTAGTTCATGTGTGCTATATAGATAACATTGTGCTCAATCCCATGAAGTTATGTATGACGCTGCACTAATTGGCTGAAATGCAAGTTTGTAAAAAGCACTGAGATAAGGGGGGAGTCTGTAAAGGCTTAGCTGCAAGGTAATCCCAGAGGTAGAAAGGTGTATTAATGTAACAGTGTTGGTCCCTGCACCTACCTACACAGAGTTTATTTCCACTATGCTACTAATGATGTTATGTTGCCTAAGGGACGTGGTACCAAAAGCCAGCAATGCAGGAGTGTGTTAACGCCCTGTAATTGGATGATATATCCCAAAAAAGGAAGCAGCACCACCAAAATATCTTCAACAGATTCATTCGTGCAACGTTTCGGACTTAGAGGCTTACTTATCAAGCCGTCAACTGTGCTGCATTCAACGGCACCAATACGCTCGCCTGACATCGCCTAACATCGCAGCCGCGGACCTGAATACGCTCTCCATATTTAACAAAAAAGCTGTCAAAAAGCTGCGCACCAAGTACGGGGTGATGAGCAGCGGACTGTTGTTAACTAACAGTCATCGATCTCGCTGCTCTTCGGGTTTTTCACAGCTTTATTTGTATACTGTCACTAAACACCGCCACTCTAATAAACTGTTTAACCCCTATCCCGCCGCTCCCGGACCCCACCGCAACTAAATAAAGTTATTAAACCCTATCCTGCTGTTCGCCGACACCACCGCAACTCTAATAAACTTATTAACCCCTATCCCGCCGCTCCCGGACCCCGCCGCCACCTACATTATGCTCTTAACCCCTAATCTGCCGCCCCCTACACTGCCGCCACTTACATTATGTTCTTAACCCCTATCCCGCCAATCCCGGAGCCCACCACAACTAAATAAAGTTATTAACCCCTAAACCGCCAGCCCCCCACATCGCCATAAACTAAATTAACCTATTAACCCCTTAACCTAACAACCCACTAACTGTACATTAAATATTAACTCATCCCTATATTATAATAAATTTAAACTTACCTTTAAAATTAAATCAAACTATATTACACTAATAATTAATCTATCCTAACTGTTATACTAAATTAAATTAAACTATATTAAACTAATAATTAACCTATCCTAACTATTATACTAAAATTACATTAAACTACAAATTAAATTAACTATATTATATATTTAAACATCTAACCCTACTCAAATACATTAAATCTACACTAAAAAAATACTAAGTTACAAAAAACTAGCAACTAAGTTACAAAAAAATAACAAACACTAAGTTACACAAAATAATTTGTTTTTATCATAGCTTTAAACTAATTACACCTAATCTAAGGGCCCTATGAAAATAAAAAAGCCCCCCAAAATAAAAAAAACCCTAGCCTACAATAAACTACAAATAACCCTTAAAAGGGCCTTTTGCGGGGCATTGCCCCAAAGAAATCAGCTCTTTTACCTGTAAATAAAAAATTTACAGGTAAAACACACCACCCACACAACCAACCCCCCCAAATAAAAACCTAATCTAAAAAACCTAAGCTCCCCATTGCCCTGAAAGGGCATTTGGATGGGCATTGCCCTTAAAAGGGCATTTAGCTCTATTGCAGCCCAAACCCCTAATCTAAAAATAAAACCCACCCAATAAACGCTTTAAAAATCCTAACACTACCCCCTGAAGATCCACTTACAGTTTTGAAGACCCGACATCCATCCTCCAAGAAGCCGGCAGAATTCCTCAATGAAGCGGCAGAAGTCTTCATTCAACTGTGCAGAAGTCTTCATCCAGACGGCATCTTCTATCTTCATCCATCCGGCGCAGAGCGGGTTCATCTTCAAGACTTCTGACGCAGAGCATCCTTTTCTTCCGACGACTACCCGACGAATGAAGGTTCCTTTAAGTGACATCATCCAAGATGGCATCCCTTAGATTAAGATTGGCTGATGTAATTCTATCAGCCAATCGGAATTAAGGTTGAAAAAATCCTATTGGCTGATGCAATCAGCCAATGGGATTGAACTTTAATCCTATTGGCTGATCCAATCAGCCAATAGGATTGAGCTTGCATTCTATTGGCTGATTGGATCAGCCAATAGGATGAAAGCTCAATCCTATTGGCTGATTGCAACAGCCAATAGGATTTTTTAAACCTTAATTCCAATCGTCTGATAGAATTCTATCTGCCAATCGGAATCTAAGGGACGCCATCTTGGATTCATTCGTCGGCTAGTCGTCGGAAGAAGAGGATGCTCCATGTCGGATGTCTTGAAGATGGACCCACTCCGTGCTGGATGGATGAAGACTTCTGCCCGGTTGGATGAAGACTTCTGCCCGGTTGGATGAAGACTTCTGCCCGGTTGGATGAAGACTTTTGCCGCTTCGTTGAGGACTTCTGTTGGCTTCTTGGAGGATGGATGTCGGATCTTCAAAACTGTAAGTGGATCTTCAGGGGGTAGTGTTAGGATTTTTTAAGGGTTTATTGGGTGGGTTTTATTTTAATAATTAGGGGTTTGGGCAGCAATAGAGCTAAATGCCCTTTTAAGGGCAATGCCCATCCAAATGCCCTTTTCAGGGCAATGGGGAGCTTAGTATTTTTAAGATTAGGTTTTTATTTGGGGGGTTGGTTGTGTGGGTGGTGGGTTTTACTGTTGGGGGGGTATTTGTATTTTTTATTTACAGGTAAAAGAGCTGATTTATTTTGGGGAAATACCAGCAAAAGGCCCTTTTAAGGGCTATTTGTAGTTTATTGTAGGCTGGGGGGGTTATTTTTGGGGGCTTTTTATTTTCATATGGCTCTTATATTAGGTGTAATTAGTTTAAAGCTTTGATAAAAAAAATATTTTGTGTAACTTAATGTTTGTTATTTTTTGTAACTTAGTTGTTAGTTTTTTGTAACTTAGTAATATTTTAGTGTAGATTTAAATTATTTGAGTAGGGTTAGGTGTTTAAATATATAATATATTAATTTAATTTGTAGTTTAATGTAATTTAGTATAATAGTTAGGATACATTAATTATTAGTTTAATATAATTTAAGGTAATTTTAGTATAATAGTTAGGCTAGGTTAATTATTAGTTTAATATAGTTTAATATAGTTTAATTTAAATCTAAAGGTAAGTTTAAATGTATTATAAGATAGGGATGAGTTAATATTTAATATAAAGTTAGCGGGTTGTTAGGTTTAGGGGTTAATAGTTTAATTTAGTTTATGGCGATGTTGGGGGCTGGCAGTTTAGGAGTTTATAGGTTTAGTAAGTGGTAGTGATGTGGGAGGCCAGGTTTTTAGGGGTTAATACATTTATTTAGTTGCGGTGGGCTCCAGGAGCGGCGGGATAGGGGTTAATAACTTTATGTAGGTGGTGGCAGTGTTGGGAGCAGCAGATTAGGAGTTAATAAGTATAATGTAGGTGTCGGCGGTGTCGGGACGGCAGAATAGGGGTTAATAAGTATAATGTAGGTGGCGACGGTGTCGGGACGGCAGAATAGGGGTTAATAAGTATAATGTAGGTGGCAGCTGTGGCTGGGCTGGAGAATAGGGGTTAATAAGTATAATGTAGGTGGCAGCGGGGTAGGGGGTGGCAGATTAGGGGTGTTTAGACTCGGGGTATATGTTAGGATGTTAGGTGTAAACATAACTTTTATTCTCCCATAGGAATCAATGGGATATCGGGCAGCAGCGAACATAAGCTTTTGCTGCTTTCAGACTCCCATTGATTCCTATGGCATCCACTGCCTCCAGGGTGGCAGATTGAAAAGCAGGTACGATGGGCTGGAATAGTGGTGAGCGTACCTGTTAAAAATGTGTTAACTAGCAAAAGTAGTCAGATAGTGCAGAATTTGCATTCGGAACATCTGTAGTGAAGTAAGTATCGATCTGTGTCGGAGTGAGACCGGCGGATTGTATGTTACGTCACAAATTTCTACTTTTGCCGGTCTGTAGGCTTTGATAAATAAGATGAATCAGGCTCTCCACAATTACGCTTCGGAATTCCAGCGTATTTGCTGTTGACGGCTTGATAAATAGGCCTCTAAGTCCTTAATCATGAAAGAAGAAAGAATGGGACAGGCGCAGCCTGACTCAAGTGAAGCACAATTTATTGAACAGTAAGTGCGCAAAACAAATGGCTACTTACAAGCTTAAAAACATATAGGGCATTTATGGAATCAAATTCCAAACTGGAGACCACTGCAAGAGTCCACAATCCACGGGTGTAGTCCAACTAATAACATCCACCTCAGCCGTAGTTTGTAACCAAGTGCGGTAATTGCTGGCACAAACACCTTCAAAGTTTTGGGAGTGGATAATCTGGTGTGCAGAGAGTTATAGAACATGAAACAAGAGTCTCTACGCGTTTCGTCTGGGTTCGCCCAGACTTTGTCAAGAGTGAATGTATTAGGTGCTCCAACAGGCTTTTAAAGGAGCTAGTACAGGTGCGGTTCAGATTTCAACCAATCAGATATAACCTGTGCTGTAACCTGCAATTGTATGCCTAACAATGAAACGTTACTACATAGAAAAAAATACTTAGTTAAAAATGATTAAAAAACTTTGTTAAAAAGCACCCATTTGAACTATGTACACAAAAAATAACATTAGATAAAAACAAAATACTTCATCTTGATGTCAACCCGCCTTCATTAGATATAGAAAGGCATGACAGACTTAGTAGTTAAATATTTCATATAAATGAGACTAAAAAATAATCATAATAGCAACAAAGAGCCAATTAATGTAAAAACTTTATAAATTCTAAGAAAGAAGAAACAGGGTTGTTTTGATAGGTCTAGTTAAAGAGTTAATAAAAACTGAATTGATAAAAGCGAAAGAGTGAACATTGTCCTTAATCATGCATGAAACGTTGCTATTTTGTGGTCTGGCTTTGATACTGTGCAGATTGCATGAATAAATCTGTTGAAGATATTTTGGTGGTGCTGCTTCCTTTTTTGGGATATATATTTGTTTGGGTATTGTGCAGTACCCTGGAAGCTTGCACACCTTCCTGTTCCCAGGTGCTGGAATACTTTTTGGACTTTCTACTGTAATTGGATGATGCTTTTGATTCCAAAAAGTTGATGTGATAATCCAGGCTCAACCTGTCACACCCTGGGATCAAACCTGAGACCTCCACTTCTTGGGCTTTTTCTTTTTCTGTATTCTTTTAATGCACATGGGCTGTAGCTTGTTTATTTTTTTAGTTGGCTTTTTTGTTTTCCTTCACTTTTACCCCCCCTGCCTGTAGCAGCAGGTAATTGGCACTCTCTGGCTATATAAACCCAGCCTGTTTATTGAGCTGCTACTCAAGGTATGTATTTTTTTATATTATTTTTGCTATTTGGATTGCTCTCTGTTACAAACTTGGATTTTGATACTGAACTTTGCTTTTTTTTCAGCCCCTATGTACTTTCTTGGAATTGCGGTTACTTTGATCTCAGAACTGTACTTTGATGATGCTTTGCTTTAACCCCTTGTACCTTGCTGCATTGTTTTCCTTGCTGTTGCTGACCTGGGCCTAGATTTGGAGTTTGGCGTTAGCCGTGAAAACCAGCGTTAGAGGCTCCTAACGCTGGTTTTAGGCTAACTCTGGTATTTGGAGTCACTCAAAAAAGGTCTAACGCTCACTTTTCAGCCGCGACTTTTCCATACCGCAGATCCCCTTACGTAAATTGCGTATCCTATCTTTTCAATGGGATTTTTCTAACTCCGGTATTTAGAGTCGTGTCTGAAGTGAGCGTTAGAAATCTAACGACAAAACTCCAGCCACAGGAAAAAAGTCAGTAGTTAAGAGCTTTCTGGGCTAACGCCGGTTTATAAAGCTCTTAACTACTGTACTCTAAAGTACACTAACACCCATAAACTACCTATGTACCCCTAAACCGAGGTCCCCCCACATCGCCGCCACTCGATTCAATTTTTTTAACCCCTAATCTGCCGACCGCCAACTACGTTATACTTATGTACCCCTAATCTGCTGCCCCTAACACCGCCGACCCCTATTTTATATTTATTAACCCCTAACCTGCCCCCCACAACGTCGCCGCCAGCTACCTACACTTATTAACCCCTAATCTGCCGACCGCAAAGCGCCGCCACCTACGTTATCCTTATGTACCCCTAATCTGCTGCCCCTAACACCGCCGACCCCTATATTATATTTATTAACCCCTAATCTGCCCCCCTCAATGTCGCCTCCACCTGCCTACACTTATTAACCCCTAATCTGCCGAGCGGACCGCACCGCTACTATAATAAAGTTATTAACCCCTAATCCGCCTCACTAACCCTATAATAAATAGTATTAACCCCTAATCTGCCCTCCCTAACATCGCTGACACCTAACTTCAATTATTAACCCCTAATCTGCCGACTGGAGCTCACCTCTATTCTAATAAATGTATTAACCCCAAAAGCTAAGTCTAACCCTAACACTAACACCCCCCTAAGTTAAATATAATTTTAATCTAACGAAATTAATTAACTCTTATTAAATAAATTAATCCTATTTAAAGCTAAATACTTACCTGTAAAATAAATCCTAATATAGCTACAATATAAATTATAATTACATTGTAGCTATTTTAGGATTAATATTTATTTTACAGGCAACTTTGTAATTATTTTAACCAGGTACAATAGCTATTAAATAGTTAAGAACTATTTAATAGTTACCTAGTTAAAATAATAACAACATTACCTGTAAAATAAATCCTAACCTAAGTTACAATTAAACCTAACACTATACTATCATTAAATTAATTAAATAAAATAACTACAATTACCTACAATTAAACCTAACACTACACTATCAATACATTAATTAAATACAATATCTACAAATAACTACAATGAAATAAACTAACTAAAGTACAAAAAATAAAAACAAACTAAGTTACAAAAAATAAAAAAATATCTACAAACATAAGAAAAATATTACAACAATTTTAAACTAATTACACCTACTCTAAGCCCCCTAATAAAACAACAAAGCCCCCCAAAATAAAAAATGCCCTACCCTATTCTAAATTACTAAAGTTAAAAGCTCTTTTACCTTACCAGCCCTGAACAGGGCCCTTTGCGGGGCATGCCCCAAGAAGTTCAGCTCTTTTGCCTGTAAAAAAAACATACAATACCCCCCCAACATTACAACCCACCACCCACATACCCCTAATCTAACCCAAACCCCCCTTAAATAAACCTAACACTAAGCCCCTGAAGATCTTCCTACCTTATCTTCACCATACCAGGTTCACCGATCCGTCCTGAAGAGCTCCTCCGATGTCCTGATCCAACCCCAAGTGGGGGGCTGAAGATGTCCATGATCCGGTAGAAGTCTTCATCCAAGCGGGGCAGAAGAGGTCTTCCATCTGATTGAAGTCTTCATCCAGGCGGCATCTTCTATCGACATCCATCTGGAGCGGAGCGGCAGCATCCTGAAGACCTCCGACGCGGAACATCCATCCTGGCCAACGACTGAACGACGAATGACGGTTCCTTTAAATGACGTCATCCAAGATGGCGTCCCTCGAATTCCGATTGGCTGATAGGATTCTATCAGCCAATCGGAATTAAGGTAGGAATATTCTGATTGGCTGATGGAATCAGCCAATCAGATTTAGCTCGCATTCTATTGGCTGATCTGAACAGCCAATAGAATGCAAGCTCAATCTGATTGGCTGATTGGATCAGCCAATCGGATTAAACTTGATTCTGATTGGCTGATTCCATCAGCCAATCAGAATATTCCTACCTTAATTCCGATTGGCTGATAGAATCCTATCAGCCAATCGGAATTCGAGGGACGCCATCTTGGATGACGTCATTTAAAGGAACCATCATTCGTCGTTCAGTTGTCGGCCAGGATGGATGTTCCGCGTCGGAGGTCTTCAGGATGCTGCCGCTCCGCTCCAGATGGATGTCGATAGAAGATGCCACCTGGATGAAGACTTCAATCGGATGGAAGATCTCTTCTGCCCCGCTTGGATGAAGACTTCAATCGGATGGAAGACCTCTTCTGCCCCGCTTGGATGAAGACTTCTACCGGATCATGGACATCTTCAGCCCCCCGCTTGGGCTTGGATCAGGACATCGGAGGAACTCTTCAGGACGGATCGGTGAACCTGGTATGGTGAAGATAAGGTAGGAAGATCTTCAGGGGCTTAGTGTTAGGTTTATTTAAGGGGGGTTTGGGTTAGATTAGGGGTATGTGGGTGGTGGGTTGTAATGTTGGGGGGGGTATTGTATGTTTTTTTTTACAGGCAAAAGAGCTGAACTTCTTGGGGCATGCCCCGCAAAGGGCCCTGTTCAGGGCTGGTAATTTAAAAGAGCTTTTAACTTTAGTAATTTAGAATAGGGTAGGGCATTTTTTATTTTGGGGTGCTTTGTTGTTTTATTAGGGGGCTTAGAGTAGGTGTAATTAGTTTAAAATTGTTGTAATATTTTTCTTATGTTTGTAGATATTTTTTTATTTTTTGTAACTTAGTTTTTTTTTATTTTTTGTACTTTAGTTAGTTTATTTCATTGTAGTTATTTGTAGATATTATATTTAATTAATGTATTGATAGTGTAGTGTTAGGTTTAATTGTAGGTAATTGTAGGTATTTTATTTAATTAATTTAATGATAGTATAGTGTTAGGTTTAATTGTAACTTAGGTTAGGATTTATTTTACAGGTAATTTTGTAATTATTTTAACTAGGTAACTATTAAATAGTTCTTAACTATTTAATAGCTATTGTACCTGGTTAAAATAATTACAAAGTTGCCTGTAAAATAAATATTAATCCTAAAATAGCTACAATGTAATTATAATTTATATTGTAGCTATATTAGGGTTTATTTTACAGGTAAGTATTTAGCTTTAAATAGGAATAATTTATTTAATAAGAGTTAATTAATTTCGTTAGATTAAAATTATATTTAATTTAGGGGGGTGTTAGTGTTAGGGTTAGACTTAGCTTTAGGGGTTAATACATTTATTAGAATAGCGGTGAGCTCCGGTCGGAAGATTAGGGGTTAATAATTGAAGTTAGGTGTCGGCGATGTTAGGGAGGGCAGATTAGGGGTTAATACTATTTATTATAGGGTTAGTGAGGCGGATTAGGGGTTAATAACTTTATTATAGTAGCGCTCAGGTCCGCTCGGCAGATTAGGGGTTAATAAGTGTAGGCAGGTGGAGGCGACGTTGTGGGGGGCAGATTAGGAGTTAATAAATATAATATAGGGGTCGGCGATGTTAGGGCAGCAGATTAGGGGTACATAGGGATAATGTAAGTAGCGTCGGTTTACGGAGCGGCAGATTAGGGGTTAATAATAATATGCAGGGGTCAGCGATAGCGGGGGCAGCAGAATAGGGGTTAATAAGTGTAAGGTTAGGGGTGTTTAGACTCGGGGTACATGTTAGGGTGTTAGGTGCAGACGTAGGAAGTGTTTCCGCATAGCAAACAATGGGGCTGCGTTAGGAGCTGAACGCGGCTTTTTTGCAGGTGTTAGGTTTTTTTTCAGCTCAAACATTCTATGGGGGAATCATGCACGAGCACGTTTTTGAGGCTGGCCGCGTAAGCAACTCTGGTATCGAGAGTTGAAGCTGCGTTAAAAATGCTCTATGCTCCTTTTTTGGAGCCTAACGCAGCCTTTATGTGGACTCTCAATACCAGAGTTATTTTTATGGTGCGGCCAGAAAAAAGCCGGCGTTAGCTACGCGGGTCCTTACCGACAAAACTCTAAATCTAGGCCCTGGATTGTAAACTTGGCTACGCTTAAGCCTGATCCCTTGTGCCTGTCACCTGTACTACACTATTTTACCAATACTATTTTACTTACTCTTAATCTCCTGATTTGTATCTGGACTGCATCCAAAGCTTCATGCAGGTTGTTACTCCTTTCTCCACCTTAATCTTTGGGTTACTCCGTGCCATACCTATACTCCATGTGGGTATTGCACTTAACTCCCTGTCTCTCCACCTGACCCTGAGGTATCCTGGTATCGGACAGGAAAACAAAGAGTTAGGCATGACACAACCACAAGGCAACTCAATGGGCCAGATCACAAGTGGCACGCTAATGATATTGTGGGCTGTGATACACAATAATGCATGACTTGCAATAACAAGTCCATGGTAAAACACATTTATCAGAGAAGGGTAGTGCAACCTATACTTTCAATAGAGATTGCAAATGTGCTAACGTATGCTCAAATTACAAGTTGAAAGTTATAGGTTGTGCTAAAGTAGAAGCCGAAATTGCGCTAGAATATTTAGCTTGACTTACACAAAACACATCACAAACATATTAAGATAAAATATTACAGTCAAACATACACATTTTAATGAAAAATATAATTTAAATAATGATAAAAAAAAGTTTAAAAAGGTTAAAAAGGGATATTGTAAAGTGTTTTACTGGTAAGGGTTTCAATGTAAACATATTAATATGTGTATGTGTACTGTATGTATGTGTGTGTGTCTATATATAGTTTATGGGGCATAATTATCAAGCTCCATATAGAGCTTAAGGCCCCTTGTTATCAGGCCCCAGAAGTTATCAATAAGTTATGAAGCAGCAGTCTAAAGATGTATTTATGTTTGTTTTTTGTAACACTTAGCCATTACGCAAGGTCTTCAGTAGCGCTAACACTACCTAGTAATTTAGCCCAGAATATGTAGAATGTAATAGTGATTTTCTGAATGGATTAAAATAGCCAGTATAGTAATATAAGACACTGCAAATAAATAAAACACACACAACACTTTTCACAATTCCTCTAATAGATTAAAGTTGAAGGCGAATTTGCAAGTTTTCTTAGGACTCAGTCAGTACACAACTTATATCAGGATAGTTTAATAGTGATATTATTTTTTATATGCTGCCACTCTTCTGTTTGTTCAATTTCTGATCTCTTCCTATAACTGTGCCACTTGTAATCTAGCCCCATGCATTTTAAATTAGTTCATAATTTAAATAAAACAGTTTTTAATTTTTGGCATATTTTTTTTTTTTTTAGGAACATGATGTTATTTACAAGATATTAAAATCCCGTTGGAGAGAGTTGCGACATATTTTTCATTTTATAGTAGTGCATCTTTGCACTAAGGTAACATTCAATTTAACAAATACTATTCAGAAGTTTAAAAGTTCATGTGAAAGAGAATTAGATTAGAATTTTTCTATTTTGAATATTGGATAATTTAAATATTACATTTAAAAAGAACATTACAAATACTTTTAAAGTTAGCATTAGAAATACTATTACATTAAACAAATGTTGTACAAACATTCAAAACGAACGAAAAACGTGCTGTTACTCCATTTAAACAGAAATAAACCCTATAAAACCTATATATGTTTTTTTTCTTTAATAAAAAGAGCTTTCAGTGGATAACAGTTTTAACTAGCTATCTATTCAGATAATTAAGAAATTATTGTAAATGTACCCCAAAAAAGTAAAAAAAAGTATGTAAAATATTAATTATTGCATACCCCGAAAATACACAAACAGTAAAAAGATACCATATGAAAACACTTCCCTTTGGGTGATGCTGCTCGCCAGAAAGTCTCTCCTTCGACACAATTCGGAAATGCAGATATATAGAATGGCGGTTCTTCCAACCGTTTATAAGTCTTGATGGCGTCTCTAAATAAATTGGAAAATCACACAATAGTGAAGTATTGTCAAGACACCAAGGTTAATAAAAGTAAAGTACTCACAGGATGGCTTGAGACATAAGGTGCATCTGTAGTTCCGCTGAACACAATCGATATCCAAAGGCAGGATGCAATAAAATTGAGTTTAATAAAAGAGTTTAAAATACAAAGTATATTTCAGCTTTAGTGGCAATGGCTCTACGCGTTTCAGCAGAGTATGCCTTTCTCCAGAGCATTCATGTATAACAAAATAGCTGAATGCATACCCCGAAAACCTATAGCTTTCTAACTGTAGAAAAACAAAAACAAAATTTGTTCATTGGCATTCATAGATTCAGCTAATACCACACGTATATATTTAGCATTATTTTTGATTATTTTAAAGGGACATTCCAGCCAAAATTGGAAGCTACATCGATGCATTTCAGTTTTGAATAGAAGCATTTTTGTTACATATATGTATTAGCAAATGTGTTTCTAATAAAAACTATAGCTGTTTTTAAAGTGTATTTGAATATAATAATAGGCGAACCAGACAAATGTGTGGTGCTGAGCAGGGACCTATGTGAGCTAGAAGCTGTTACTATTTGCAACATGCAGTGAAACTGGACACAGTAGGAAACCAAATAATATCAGGCCTCAGGATAGTGGAGTTGTAATAGTGTGCCCCATATAGAATATATCAATGACGATGGTTATAGCCTTTATAATGTCACACACAGTCCGTAGCCCGTAAGTTACATAATGTCTCTGTATATATATGCAGGGCTGGTATGTAATGAACTATTGACTGAAGTTTGCTCACGATTAATCACTGAGAGCTAAAAACAGGCTTTAAATATTGATAGATACTGTATGGCACAAAATATATGTAACAGCATGTCTTACTTGAGTATATTCCGCATGTTCAACATCTGAAGTCGTTGTTAGTAACCGCAACGATAAACATTCCCCTCCGGTATACAGTGTACTTACAGCTTAGCTGCGATGGGTATCTGGGTAACCTGTTCACTTTCACTGCATTTCATCTGTTCCAGGCTCTGTGACTTCACTTCTTGCGGCTCAAAGTAGAAGAAAATGCCATCCAAAAGAAAACTACTTACAGCCCTCACTGCAATGTTTCTCCTGATAGCCGGTATACCTGTTTGGCGTCTCCTCTGGTCCAGCCACTGCGCGGCTTCTCTCTACGTCAATGACATCATAGGTCCTGTCTCCGGACTCCTCAGCTGTTGGTTTTACGGCTCTCCCTCACTCTTGCTCGATGCGATAGAACCAAGGTAAAGATAGGAATGGAGTCTCAGTACTCCACAATGAAAATAAAAAAATAGTGCCACTTTGGTCCAGGCAAGGAGCACTAAGCAATAAAGTATTAATAAATCCAGAGCATTCCAAAATAGATAAAACTTGTAAAAAGTTTATTTGAAAACATTAAAAAGGCAGACTCCAAACATGGGCAATATAAAACAAAGAAAAAGTCTGACCCGTTTCGGTTAGTGAGACCGTAGTCTTAGACATAAAATCCAAGTATCAGGTGTAAGCTACTTAAAGCTACAGCTGTTCTGTGATTGGATATTTGTTAAATATATATATATATATATATATTTTTATATATATATATATATATATATATATGGAAATATCTGGATTCATTAATACTTTATTGCTTAGTGTTCCTTGCCTGGACCAAAGTGGGACTATTTTTTCTGTTTTTGAATATCTTTAAATTTTTCACAAACTTTTGGGTCTCTCACAGAAATTGTTAACACAAAACTTGATTTCACCTTCATACCACACTTCTGAAAGAAGATTTTTAGACATGTTATGGCAAACGGTGCAGGGCCCATTTGGAATGTCATAGCGGCTGGAATTCTCAAAATTTACCCCAAAAACTGTAGGTAGGGCCCCCACACAAACATTTTTTCTTATGTAATGTTCCTCCCCATCAACCCACCCAAACATCATTCCTATACGGAGGGTCCCTCCCACCCAAGCATCAGTGTGAGTGGCAACCCCTCCCTCTCATCCAAACATCAATATGAGGGTCCCTCCCCCTACCTCCCTCCGACCCAAGCATCACTGTAAGGGCCAGTCCCTCCCACCCAAACATCCCCCTCCCTCCTTTCTACCCAAGCATCATATAAGGGCATCAGTCCCTCCCAAGCATCATATGAGGGCATAGTCACTCCCTCACCCCTACAAGCATCATATGAGGGCATGATCCTTCCCTCACCACTCCAATGCATCATATGAGGGCATGTTCCATCCCTCACCCCTCCCAAGCATCATATGAGGGCATGGTCACTCCTTCCCCCATCACAAGCATCATATGAGGGCATGGTCCCTCCCTCACACCTCCCAAGCATCATATGAGGGCATGGTCCCTCCCTCCCAAACATCATATGAGGGCATAGTTCCTCCCTCCCCTCTTCCAAGCATCATATGAGGGCATGATCCCTCCCAAGCATAATATGGGGTCATGGTCCCTCCCAACCACTGCATCAGATCATAGGGCTGGTCCCTCCCTGCCACCCTCCCCCACATCAGATCAGCAGACTGGTCCCTCCTTGCCACTCCCTACTGCATCAGATTAGAGGGCTGGTCCCTCCTCCAACCCTCCCAGCACATCAGATAAGAGGGCTGGTCACTTCCTTCCACCCCCACAACATCAGATCAGAGGGCAGGTCCCTCCTCCCACCGCATCAGATCAGAGGGTTGGTCCCTCCATCCATCACATCAGATCAGAGGGCTGATCTCTCCTCCCACCCTCCCACCGCATCAGAACAAAGGGCTGGTCCCTGCCACTCTCTCCCCCTCCGCTGCAGTTCCATCCACCCACCCGCCTACCACTTACCCTCCCACACCTCTCACCACCGACAGTGCGGATCAGGTCTGCAAGACCTCCCTAAATGCGGAGAGCAATACGCTCTCCGCGTTTAACATTACACCAGCAGCTCACAAGAGCTGCTGGTGCAATGCCGCCCCCTGCAGACTCGCGGTCAATGGGCCGCCAGCAAGGGGATGTCAATCAACCCGATCGTACTCAATCGGGTTGATTTCCGGCGATTCCTGTCCACCTCATCAGTGCAGGCGGACAGGGTTGCTCCATAACTTGTAAACACGGGCCCACAAGCTCCATTCGGAGCTTGATAAATGGGCCCCAATGCGTGTGATAGTCCATTGTTACAGACCGCATGAAGCTCCACACACTATCTGTAGTCTGTCTGTACCGGACAAGTACCCCACCTTGTGACCAATTTGAACAATTCTTAAATGACTCCAATTATTGTTTTACCAACTGCTGTTAGCTTTTTCAAGGAGCTCTTTGCGCATGGTGTTTTAGCAATGGATTACAAGTTTAAAGTAGAAAAATCGCTTGCAGGCAACTATTTATTGGTTTGCCTATATTATCACAAGGGGATTTTCTACGATAATGTGTTCGTGCTACACTACTTACACGCTTGATGGTCTGCTTGGGATGTGAAGTCCTTAATTGAGGGGTTAAAAACATGTTTTCTCGATTAAAACAGACTAATTAATTAAAATGGTTGGAAAACCACTTAGAACAATTGCATATTAACACCATGTGCATATACATATATAAAATGTAAACATAGGGTATCATCACTAGAAAGGACAACGGTCATTTGAATTGGATTTACATCTTTAGCCGTTTACAATGATCGCTGCAGTGCACATAGGGTTGACACTTCCGCCATGTTTTTTATGGACACCTATGACTTATACATGCTACAAGCTGTGCAGAGATGAACAGGAATGGTGATAACAAGCCTTAATATATACATTTGCTGTCATGGGGTGCAATGCATGTTACCATTTGCACACCCTGAAACATGGGTAACTCAGAACTGTAATGGAAAACTGGGATAAGGTGGCAATCATAAGTGCAACCTATATTACGTAAAATATAAAGAGGGTTACACTTTCAATCATTAAATATAGCATTGCTCAACAGAGATCTTTTAATCTGTAATTCTTGCGTTGATACATTCAACAAACAGTTAAAAGTACACAGTGCATCCGCAATATTGCAAACCTCAAATTCATGTGCGCATACAAACGTCAATTACTGTTAGACATTGGGGACATGCTTTACCGTTTCAACTGTATTGCAGGAAAAAAAGAAAACAAAGAAAAAGTGGATTGCAATTATAGAGAGAAATAAAACTACAAGCACACATACGAAAAGGGGACAAACAGTTCAATCTTGGGAACTCTTGTGCAATGTAAACACAGCTACTGAAACTAGAGCACTGAGCAAACGTCATGTTGGCGACTACTGCAGAAACGTGTGCGTGCATTATGATTACCTATTAAACGTGGTGAAGATATTATTTAGTTTGCAAACAAACAACTGTTTAGACAGCTAATAAGTGTGCAATACTTCAGAATAATTTGATTACATTGTGGATGCGAATATTAAAAAATTAACATCAATAAAATGTGGAAATGGCTTTATGTACACATAGAGATTTCTTTCGAGCGCATGAACAATGTTCCAAACATATTCATATTTTTTACTCTTACATTTGCTATTTAGCACAAAGAAGTTACCTCTGATTATACATAGGCGACTACTTGGGACGGATGTGTTTAAAGGGATAGTGTACTAGAATAATTGCACACATCCTACTATAAATTTTCATTTAGTACTATTACATTGAATTTGATTATTTTAAATAATTAAACATTATCATAGTGCTATGAATTACTAAAAATATTTTATTCAAATTGCAAAATATATCCCAAATTTAAAAAAAAAAAAGTATACACTGTGGGGCCGATTTATCAAGCTCCGGATGCAGGTTTGCCAGAAACACCAGTTATGAAGACCGCTGCTCCATAACCTGTCCGCCTGCTAAAGACCGCTGATCCATAACCTGTCCACCTGCTCTGAGCAGTTGGACAGACATCGCCACAATTCAACCCGATCGAGTACGACCGGGTTGATTGACACCTCTCTGCTGGCGGCCGATAGGCCGCGAATCTGTAGGGGGCGGCTTTGCACCAGCAGCTCACAAGAGCTGCTGGTGCAATGCTGAATACGGAGAGCTTAATGCTCTCCGCATTCAGCGAGGTCTGTCGGACCTGATTCGCACTGTCAGATCAGGTCCGACAGACCTTTGTTAAATAGGCCCCTGTAGCTGCTTTAAACAAACTGCAAACACATAAAGGATTTAGACTACATTGCACCTTAAGTTGTCATTAAAATTGTCCCATTATAATATATAATAAAAGGCCAGGTATGTTTGTCAGATGCAGTCATGCGCAGTAGAGACTGCAGAGGCCAAACATACCTGGCCTTGAGCAGCAGAGTAGTGCGCACTGCGGAAGCTGCCTGGTGGGGGCGTGGCCGGGCGTGCCGTGATGGCGTGGTAAGGGGGTGTGGCCTCACGGGAGCGGCGTGGCCAGAGGGAGAGAGGTGGGAGAGACCAAAACAGAGGAGGGAAAGAGAGAAAGCGAGCCGAAGAGTGGGGAAGAGCAAAAAAGGGGGAGAGAGAGTGCAAAAGAAGGGGAGAGAGAGCGCACAAGAGAGGGGGTGAGAGAGCACAATAGAGGGGGGAGAGAGAGCTCAAAAGAGAGAGGGAGAGAGAGAGTTTAAAAGAGAGGGGGGAGATAGAGAGTGCAAAAGAAAGGGGGGAGAGAGAGAGCTCAAAAGAGAGGGGGAAGAGAGAGTTTAAAAGAGAGGGGGGGGGAGAGAGAGCGCAAAAAAGGGAGAGAGAGCGCAAAAGAGGGAGAGAGAGAGATGGCAAAAGAGAGGGGGGAGAGAGCGCAAAATAGGGGGAGAGAGAGCACACAAAAGAGGGGGAGAGAGAGAGCACAAAAGAGGGAGAGAGAGAGCAAAAAAGAGGGGGAGAGAGAGAGCGCAAAAGAGAGGGGGGAGAGAGAGCGCAAAAGAGAAGAGAGGGGGAAGAGAGAGAGCTCAAAAGAGAGGGGGAGATAGAGTTTAAAAGAGAGGGGGGAGAGAGAGTTTAAAAGAGAGGGGGAGAGAGAGAGAGCGCAAAAGAGAAGGGGGAGAGAGAGCGCAAAAGAGGGAGAGAGAGAGCGCAAAGAGGGAGAGAGAGAGCACAAAAGAGAGGGGGAGAGAGCACAAAAGAGAGAGGGAGAGAGCGCGAAAGAGAGGGGGGAGAGAGATCGCAAAAGAGAGGGGGAGAGAGCGCAAAAGATAGGGGGGAGAGTGCTCAAAATAGAGGGGGGAGAGAGAGCGCAAAAGAGAGGGGGGAGAGAGAGCGCAAAAGAGAGGGGGGAGAGAGAGCGCAAAAGATAGGGGGGAGAGTGCTCAATATAGAGGGGGGAGAGAGAGTTTAAAAGAGAGGGGGGGAGAGAGAGCGCAAAAGAGAGGGGGGAGAGAGAGCACAAAAGAGAAGGGGGAGAGAGCACAAAAGAGGGGGAGAGAGAGCTCAAAAGAGAGGGGGGAGAGAGAGCGCAAAAGGTAGGGGGGAGAGAGCTCAAAAAAGAGGGGGGGAGAGAGAGTTTAAAAGAGAGGGAGGAGAGAGAGCGCAAAAGAGAGGGGGGAGAGAGAGCACAAAAGAGGGGGAGAGAGCACAAAAGAGAGGGGAGAGAGCGCAAAAGAGAGGGGGAGAGAGCACAAAAGAAAGAGGGAGAGAGCGTAAAAGAGAGGGGGAGAGCGCGCAAAAGAGAGGGAGAGAGAGAAAAAGAAAAAGAGAGGGGGTGAGAGAGCAAAAGAGAGGGGGAAGAGAGCAAAAGAGAGGGGGGGAGATAGAGAGAGAGCGCAAAAGAGGGGGAGAGAGAGAGAGAGCAAAAGAGGGGGGGAGGGAGAGCAAAAGAGGGGGGAGAGAGAGATCAAAAGAGGGGGAGAGAGCAAAAGAGGGCAAGAGAGAGAGAGCAAAAGAGGGGGGAGAGAGCAGATGAGGGGGGGAAGAGAGAGAGAGAGCAAGCAAAAGAGGGGAGAGAGGGCAAAAGAGGGGGGAGAGAGAGAGAGCAAAAGAGGGGGGAGAGACAGCACAAGAGGGTAGAGAGAGAGCAAAAAAGTGGAGAGAGAGAGTAAAAGAGGGGGGAGAGAGAGTGCAAAATAAGAGGGAGAGAGAGAACTCAAAAGAGAGGGGGGAGAGAGAGCGCAAAAGAGAGGGGGGAGAGAGAGGGAGTAAGGGTTGGAACCGCGGTACCAAAAAAATTGGCCCGTGTACACAGGCTTTAGGACTAGTTATAAACATAAACATATAAAGACACAGATGTATTATCATTTGGAACATTTATTTAAATATTTGTAGCACTGGCATATTTTAATTAATACACAAGAAAATAATAAATATCTAAATTCCAAAGTGAATGTTGTGAGTTTCATTGCTACCAAAACCAAGGCAAAAATACTGTGTCCTTTCAGTTCTGCAATATGCCATGCTTCCTCCCTTAGGCATAACTGTGAACATCAACTAGGCCTCTGCTAGAATCATTGGATGTAAGGAAATCTCAAGACAGTCCCAATAATGCTAGTGTTCATGATATAATTAAGCATTGTATTTTTGTGCTGTTCTTTCTATTTGCAGTTTAAGTTTGTAGCCATTTGAAATCAGATTTGGAGAGGTGACGCACATTTTATGCAAGCTGTGGCAATTGCAAGTTTGCGGTACTGAGATTGGCTTCTACTGTGACGTCTGATCCTGTGTTACCGCTGATTGGCTACCAGAACCCACCTTGTGTTACCTGTGTGTTTGTCGGGCGACGTGAGGTCCCGTCCTGCGCTGTTAGGCACTTCATCGTGCCGCTATCTCTGTGAGTACCCTCCTGGTTGGAGCCTGTGTCATTTGTTCCTCACCCTGTCCTGATGTTACTGCTCTATGAGACACCTCTCTATCTGTTTTTTTCAGGTTCCATTCAATGTGTCATGTATACAGTGTGTGTTATACAGTGTGTGGAGATTGTGCGCGGTTGGGGCAGGGTTTAAGGTGTGGACCGCAATGGCTAGGGCCGGCCCTGGCTCTGGGGTCAGTTGACACTTGGTTTTGATGGGGCTATGTTGGTCTAGGGCTAGATGGTAGTTCTTGGCCAGATGGTAGTTCTTGGCCAGATGGTAGTTCTTGGCCAGATGGTAGTTCTTGCTTGCCGCCACGCTGGTATTGCTTTCTGCAGCAGCAACATTTTTTTAGGTTCTCCCACACTCTCCACAATCCTGTCTGTTTTTCACTTTCAGGAGATGGTATTAAGGGGTCCTGACTCAAGTTTCTGTTAGTGACAAAAATAACAATTACATCTAAATATAATCAACATATGATCTATCATCCCATAAATAATTTACTAGACATAAGAGAAATAAGTATGATAGAACAAAATGTAGCAATAGTTTTAAATTCTCAAAATTAGGTTTATTTTGTCATTAGAGTAATGTGTATTTTTATTAACAAATGAAATGTTTTTATCACTTGTTTAATTGATCAGAAATAAAACGGCAGATGAGATTTCCTATGTGAGTACTGCAATGCTTTTAGAGTATTGCATAAAAACATATTTAGGGCTACATTATGAATGTCACATTAACTGTTGCACTGGAGAGAAAAGGGTTTTATCACAGCATTTTGTGCGCATCAGAAGTAGCGCATATATTAAAGGGACAGTCTACACCAGAATTTTTATTGTTTTAAAAGATAGATAATCCCTTTATTACCCATTTCCCAGTTTTGCATAACCAACACAGTTATAATAATACACTTTTAACCTCTGTGATTATCTTGTATCTAAGCCTCTGCAAACTGCCCCTTTTTTCAGTTCTTTTGACAGACTTGCAGTCTAGCCAATCAGTGCCTGCTCCCAGATAACTTCACGTGCACGAGCACAGTGTTATCTATATGACATATGTGAACTAACACCCTCTAGTGGTGAAAAACTGTTAAAATGCAATCTGAAAGAGGTGGGCTTCAAGGTCTAAGAAATTAGCATATGAACCTCCTAGGTTAAGCTTTCAACTAAGAATACCAAGAGAACAAAGCAAAATTGGTGATAAAAGTAAATTGGAAAATTGTTTAAAATTACATGCTCTATCTGAATCATGAAAGTTTATTTTGGCCTAGACTGTCCCTTTAAAGGTTGACCGAAAACACATTCTCATGAGCGCAATTGAATTTAACATGCGTCAAGATAACTTCAGAGCCCTGGTTAGCTATTACTCTTGAATAAAAAGTTTCACAAAATATATAAAAAATACATTGAAAAGTACAGTTACACTCATAATAACACTATTTAATCAAAATGATTAAAATAATATTGCAGACAAAAGTTATAAAGGCTTGTATATATATGTATGCATTTATATGTGTATTTATGTATTTACAGACATGGAGGCCGAATTATCAAATGCAGTGTGGATCAGGTCCGACAGACATCGCTGAATGCGGAGAGCAATATCCTCTCTGTATTCAGCATTGCACCAGTAGCTCACAAGAGCTGATGGTGCAACACCGCCCCCTCCAGACTCGCGGCCAATGGGCCGCCAGCAGGGAGGTGTCAATCAACCCAATCGTACTCGATCGGGTTGAATTGTGGCGATTCCTGTCCGCCTGCTCAGAGCAGGCGGACAGGGTTATGGAGCAGCGGTCTTTAGATCTCTGCTTCATAACTGCTGTTTCTGGTGAGCCTGAAGACTGGCCAGAAACACGGGCCCTCAAGCTCCATTCGGAGCTTGATAAATAGGCCTCATTATATATATAAGTTCATTTGAGCTCTTTGCAGTCAGGTAGCTGAAAACATGAAACATCATATTTATGCAATATTTTTATTTAATAAAGTAAGCAAACAATGGTCCACAGCACCACAACTTAGTTTATGTCTTCTTTATTATTGACAGACAAAATACAAAGTGCAAACTTTCGGGGTCTTTCCCTTAATCATGCATAGTTTAACACACTTCTTTTTAATGGTATTTTTGGTGCCACTCTCACCAATACTTATTGGCTGATTTAACAAATATCTCTCCGACATGATCCGCTCGGCGGATCATGTCCGACAGACATTACTAAATGCAGACAGCATATGCTGTCGGCATTTAGCATTGCACAAGCAGTTCTGGTGAATGCAATGCCGCCCCCTGCAGATTAGCAGCTAATCGGCACCCCCTGCAAATTTGCGGCCAATCGGCCGTCTAGCAGGGGGTGTCAATCAACCCAATTGTATCTGATCGGCAGGGATAGGCACAGACAAAGGCTGTGGGGGACATTTTCCAAAGTACAGACCTTAGTGAAGGAGATCAAGGTACATTTGAAATTAAAAGTATTATTTTATAGTGCTTGGTGTTATTATACTGATGAAGCTACCACTGATCCTATAACCAGCTCTCCCCTGGCTATACCCATGTGCCAGTGTCACTATTGTGTCATTGAATAGTGCTGGGTGTTATTATACTGATGCAGATACCACTGATCCTATAACCAGCCCTCCTCTGGCTATACCCATGAATCAGTGTCACTACTGTGTCATTATATAGTGCTGGTTGTTATTATACTGATGAAGCTACCACTGATCCTATAACCAGCTCTCCTCTGGCTATACCCATGTGCCAGTGTCACTACTGTGTCTTTGTATAGTGCTGGGTGTTATTATACTGATGCAGATACCACTGATCCTATAACCAGCCCTCCTCTGGCTATACCCATGAGCCAGTGTCACTACTGTGTCATTATATAGTGCTGGTTGTTATTATACTGATGAAGCTACCACTGATCCTATAACCAGCTCTCCTCTGGCTATACCCATGTGCCAGTGTCACTATTGTGTGATTATATAGTGCTGGGTGTTATTATACTGATGCAGATACCACTGATTCTATAACAAGCCCTCCTCTGGCTATACCCATGTGCCAGTGTCACTACTGTGTTATTATATAGTGCTGGGTGTTATTATACTGATGCAGATACCACTGATTCTATAGCCAGCCCTCCTGTGGCTATACCCATGTGCCAGTGTCACTACTGTGTCATTATATAGAGCTGGGTGTTATTATACTGAGGCAGAAACCACTGATCCTATAACCAGCCCTCCTCTGGCTATACCCATGTGCCAGTGTCACTACAGTGTCATTATATAGTGTGGGGTGTTATTATATTGATGCAGATACCACTGATTTTATAACAAGCCCTCCTCTGGCTATACCCATGTGCCAGTGTCACTACTGTGTCTTTGTATAGAGCTGTGTGTTATTATACTGAGGCAGAAATCACTGATCCTATAACCAGCCCTCCTCTGGCTATACCCATGTGCCAGTGTCACTACAGTGTCATTATATAGTGTGGGGTGTTATTATACTGATGCAGATACCACTGATTCTATAACAAGCCCTCCTCTGGCTATACCCATGTGCCAGTGTCACTACTGTGTCTTTGTATAGAGCTGTGTGTTATTATACTGAGGCAGATACCACTGACCCTATAACCAGCCCTCCTCTAGCTATACCCATGTGACAGTGTCACTACTGTGTCATTATATAGCGCTGGCTGTTATTATACTGATGCAGATACCACTGACCCTATAACCAGCCCTTGTCTGGCTATACACATGTGCCAGTGTCACTACTGTGTCTTGGTATAGAGCTGGGTGTTATTATACAGATGCAGATACACATTCAGTATTTCACTCAGGCTTTATTTATTCCATAACTTATCACCCAATATCGCTAGCAGTCTCTTGACAAACCACTAACTTTATTCACACTACATATTTTTTTTATTCCTATTATTTAATCAGAAAGAAAAAGATATACTAAGGTTGTGGCGGACACTGCAAGGGCTAGTCACGGACACCAGTGTCCGTCTATGGACACCTTGCCTATCCCTGCTGATCGGGCTGATTGCTGTCCGCCGCTCAGAGCAGGCAGTCAAGTTAAGGAGCATTAACTCCTGTTTCCAGCGAGCCTGAAGGCTCGCGTGGAAACAAGGGGAACAAGGGCCATTTGGTCCTTGTTAAATCGGCCCCCATATCTCTACCGCATCTAATGGACATATAATATATCACATCTAGTTTGCATTTCCAATTATTGCTTATAAGATCATGATATACAGTATATATATATATATATATATATATATATATATATATATATTATAAACTAAGTTGTGCTGCTGTGGACCATTGTTTGCATACATTTTGCATAAAAGGATTTGGCAGTATCCCTGGTTGACACAAGCACTTTGGTATACTCAGGATATTGCTGTTCTTCATTATATGTATATTTAATAAAGTGCTTAACTGTGCATTTACTTGAAATTCTTCACATTCCAAAGATCTTCACATAGGGGAATATGTTCTAAGTATTTTTTAATAGATATTCCAATATATATGTATATACAAAAAATCATATACATGTAGGAATATGTATTTAAGAATAAATAGAACATATTCTTCTATGTGAAGAACTTTTTTTTCCCCACTTTTTGCACTCTATTGAAGTCCATAGAGGAATATGTTATCGCGGGTTAGCGCACTTGGTTAAAGGGACAGTCTAGTCAAAATTAAACTTTCATGATTCAGATAAGCCATGCAATTTTAAACAACTTTCCAATTTATTTTTATCATCAAATTTGCTTTGTTCCCTTGGTGATATTTTTGAAAAGCTAAACCTAGTTAGGCTCAAACTGATTTCTAAACCGTTGAAAACCGCCTCTTAGCTCAAAGCATTTTGATAGTTTTTCACAGTTGGACAGTACTAGTTCATGTGTGTCATATAGTTAACATTGTGCTCACTCCCGTGGAGTTATTTAGGAGTCTGCACAGATTGGCTAAACTGCATGTCTGACAAAAGCACTGAGATAAAGGGGCAGTCTTGCAGAAGCTTAGATACTAGGTAATCACAGAGGTAAAACATACTGTTATACAAAACAGAGGAATGGGTAACAAAGGGATTATCTATCTTTTTAAACAATAACAATTCTGGTGTATACTGTCCCTTAAGTTAAGCGCGACTTGTTGGATGCTAGGCTTTTTTTCACTTTTCACACTCCATTGAAGTCTATGGGGAAATATGTTAAGACAGTCGCGATATTCAAAGTTCGGCTTTTTGCGTGTGTCGGGTGAGCACACAAGCAATAACTTTTTACTTTCAACTTGTATCTGACACGCACAAAAAGATTATTTCTAGCGGAGTAAATACTCAAACAAAAGCAATAAATATCGCTCCACACATAATCTAGCCCTTAGTGTCTCTTTAATGACGTGAGATGTAAAACACGATTTACACCTACCAAGAACATAATGCAGCCGACACAACAGTCTTAAAGGATTTGTACATTTGACTAAGGCCTGTCACATGTCTGTTTAACTAAAGACTTTTGTACCCTAGTATATCCCTTTATAATCTTAAAGGCTACTAGGTATATTCAGTTTCAAAACATTAAATTCTACAAAGCAAATGGCATATGGTTCATTAAGATTGGAGTAGACTCTCTAGTATCCATGTCATTCTTTGTAACCTTTCTCTAATCTCACACATCTCTCCGTATTAAATGGGCACCATAGTATAACACAGGAATTAGTGCGACTGGAGAGGCCTTTACAAACGTAGTGAATGCCAGGAATGAGTACTATACATATAGGGTGGCTTTCTTCTTATTTCTAAGACAATTATTTCTACATATAATTGTTTTATATTTGGGAAAATCCCATCAAACCAGGTTTGATTTTAGCATAACTCTCCAGACCATCTGTATTATTTTGCCTTCATTCCATCTCTCCCTGTGGTTATAGGTAATTAAGAAACATCTGCTATCTTACCTATCTACGTCAGAGCTTCCAGCGATCATGGTTGGAAGTTCCCCGTTCTAGTGGAGGAATAGGACAATGTTAACATTTTAAAAATGAGAAAAACAGAAACTAAGTAGGAGTGGAGTGTATTAAATAGAGGGTAAAACAAATACGAGATTAACGCTGCTTTTTCACCACCGATGCTATTAAGAGTCTTGTAGGTATAGCTGTATCGCACACCTTTTTGGCTGTAACGCAACGTAACTACCGCATCTTTCAAAAAGTCCTTTTTCAATGGGTCTTCCATAGCGCCGGTATTACGAGTTTTGCCTGGGAGGCCAAAAAGTGAGCGGTACAGCCTATATCGACAAGATTCATACCACCATCGTCAGTAGTTATGGGTTTTATGCTATGTTACAAAGTACACTTACACCCATAAACTACATATTAACCCCTAAACTGAGGCCCTCTCGCATCGCAAACACTAAAATAAAATTATTAACCCCTAATCTGCTGCTCCGGACAGCGTCGTCACTATAATAAACATATTAACCCCTAAACCGCCGCACTCCCGCATCGCAAACACTAGTTAAATATTATTAACCCCTAATCTGCTGCCCCAACTTACTATCATTACCTAAATAATTCCTATTTAAAACTAAATACTTACCTGTAAAATAAAGCCTAAGATAGCTACAATATAACTAATAGTTACATTGTAGCTATCTTAGATTTTATTTTTATTTCACAGCAAAGTTTGTATTTATTTTAACTAGGTAGACTAGTTAGTAAATAGCTATTAACTATTTACTAACTATCTAGTTAAAATAAATACAAATTTAAAAAACCTAAGCTCCCCATTTCCATGAAAAGGGCATTTGGATGGGCATTGCCCTTAAAAGGACATTTAGCTCTTTTCTGTGCCCAAAAGCCTAATCTAAAAATAAAAACCACCCAATAAACCCTTAATAAAACCCTAACACTAAACACTAACCCCCGAAGATCCACTTACAGTTTTTGAAGACCGGATATCCATCCTCATCCAGCCGGGAGAAGTCTTCATCCAAGTGGCAAGAAGTCGTCCTCAAGGCAGGCAGAAGTCTTCATCCAGACGGCATCTTCCTATCTTCATCCTTCCGACGCGGAGCGGCTCCATCTTCAAGACATCCGGAGCGGAGCATCCTCTTCTTTCGCTGGCTATTCAAGAATGAAGTTTCCTTTAAATTACATCATCCAAGATGGCGTCCCTTGAATTACGATTGGCTAATAGAATTCTATCAGCCAATCGGAATTAAAGGGTAAAAAAATCCTATTGGCTGATGCAATCAGCCAATAGGATTGAGCTCACATTCTATTGGATGTTCCAATCAGCCAATAGTATGCAAGCTCAATCCTATTGGCTGATTGGATCAGCCAATAGGATTGAAGTTCAATCCTATTGGCTGATTGCATCAGCCAAAAGGATTTTTTACCCTTTAATTACGATTGGCTGATAGAATTCTATCAGCCAATCGGAATTCAAGGGACGCCATCTTGGATGATGTCATTTAAAGGAAACTTCATTCTTGAATAGCCAGCGAAAGAAGAGGATGCTCCGCGCCGGATATCTTGAAGATGGAGCCACTCCACGTCGGAAGGATGAAGATAGAAGATGCTATCTGGATGAAAACTTCTGCCCGCCTTGAGGACAACTTCTTGCCACTAGGATGAAGACTTCTCAAGGCTTCGCTGAGGACTTCTGCCCACTTGGATGAAGACTTCTCCCGGCTGGATGAGGATGGATGTCTGGTCTTCAAAAACTGTAAGTGGATCTTCAGGGGTATTATTAAGGGTTTATTGGGGGGGGGGTTATTTTTAAAATTAGGCTTTTGGGCACAGAAAAAGAGCTAAATGACCTTTTAAGGCCAAAGCCCATCCAAATGCCATTTTCAGGGCAATGGGGAGCTTAGGTTTTTTAGGTAAGTATTTATTTGGGGGAGTTGGTTGTGTGGGAGGTGGGTTTTACCGTTGGGGTTGTTTGTATTTTTTTTTTACAGGTAAAAGAGCTGATTTCTTTGGGGCAATGCCCAGCAAAAGGCCCTTTTAAGGGCTATTGGTAGTTTAGTTTAGGATAGGGTTTTTTTTATTTTTGGGGGCTTTTTTTATTTTGATAGGGCTATTAGATTAGGTGTAATTAGTTTAAATATCTGATAATTTCTTTTTTTATTTTGTGTAATTTAGTGTGTTTTTTTGTTGTAATTTAGTTAATTGTATTTAATTAATGTAATTTATTTAATTTTAGTGTAATGTTAGGTGTTAGTGTAACTTATGTTAGGTTTTATTTTACAGGTAAATTTGTATTTATTTTAACTAGATAATTAGTAAATAGTTCAGAACTATTTACTAACTAGTCTACCTAGTTAAATAAGTACAAACTTACCTGTGACATAAAAATAAAACCTAAGATAGCTACAATGTAACTATTAGTTATAGCTAGCTTAGGGTTTATTTTATAGGTAGTAAGTATTTAGTTTTAAATAGAAATTATTTAGGTAATAGTAAGTTTTATTTAGATTTATTTTAATTATATTAAAGTTAGGGGTGTTAGGGTTAGACTTACGGTTAGGTTTAGGGGTTAATATATTTATTTAGTGTTAGTGATGTGGGAGGCCAGAGGTTTAGGGGTTAATAACTTTAGTATAGTGGCGGCGGTGACATTGGGGGCGGCAGATTAGGGGTTAATAAGTGTAGGTAGGTTGCGGCGATGTCGGGGGCGGCAGATTAAGGGTTAATAAGTGTAATGTAGGTATCGGCGATGTCGGGTGTGGCAGATTAGGGGTTAATAAGTGTAATGTAGGTGTCGGCGATTTCAGAGGCAGCAGATTAGGGGTGTTTAGACTCTGGGTTTATGTTAAGGTGTTAGGTTTAAACATAAATTTTCTTTCCCCATAGGAATCAATGGGGCTGCCTTACGGGGATTTACGCTCCTTTATTGCAGGTGTTAGGCTTTTTTTTTAGCTGGCTCTCCCCATTGATGTCTATGGGGAAATCATGCACAAGCACGTAAAACCAGCTCAAAGCAGCGCTGGTATTTGTGTGCAGTATGGAGCTCAATGCAACCATATTGCCTTCAAACGCAGGTTTTTGGAAAACCTGTAATAGCAGTGCTATTAAAGGTGAGCGGTGGAATTAACTTGCAAGTTATTACCGAGCTGCTCATAACCCAAAACTTGGAATCTGGCCGATAGTAATCTGTACAAGTACATTATTATATAATGATTATGGAAAAGTCACAATAATTTCAAGGTATACATGTGAAGCTTTGCTCATGTGGTTATTTGCATGAAGCGGCACTCTAAAGAATAGACACTATACTTTATCATTAAAGTGGATATAGTCGCATGAGCCGCACAGAGTACAGAGCGAGGTAATACTGATACTCACCAGAGAGGGCATCTGGGATTCAATCTCTAAAGTGTTTCCAAGCCAAGGTGACTTCAGGATTTTCTATGGTTAGAAATAAGTAGAACATTTATATTTTTATAGGGATGAACTATAGCCTTACTGCTTACATTTGTATTGAATTCGGGATTATAAAATATACATTAAATCATACTTCAGATTAGATAGATTCTTAAAATATAAATTGCTATCACGGTCACATCTGGTGCTTTACATGAAACTGACCTATCATGCACTGAATACATTTATATGACTAATATATAGGTGCATAGTAAAGTGTCAAACCTGTATACTCAAAGCATAAACAAAGTCTCAAAATCCCTTAGATGTTTTGTCCTTCCATGAGGAAAGTATACATTTATATAAAATGAAGGCAGTTTGTATCTTACCTCCAAAGTCCACCTTTTCTCGGGATTGTTTTGGAGTATTTTCTCCAGTAGCTTTCTGCAGTCAGGTGACAATTTCAATGGTGCCTAATAAAAACAGCAGAACAGGGAGGGGTTAACAAGGTTTAGTTAACTTACCCCCAGTCATCCAACAAATATGACACATGCAGTTCTAGTGTAGCTCCAGTAATACATTCTGTCCCTCTGCTATGTCACACTATAGAATATAATCTCATAATGCAAATGAAAAGGTACCAATGGCACTACTTAAATGATGAGGACCAGTTTAATAACCTAAATTGTGCCCACTATGTAAGGCTAGGTGTGGGTGCTATGTGTATGAGGAGAAACGTGTTGAACAAAAAGAAAAAAGCATACACACAAAAAGCACTCCCTGATCCAATGTGCGAAACAGATATTGCAAATAATTGTCACTAGAATAATCCAAGGATGGTTTGGGAAAGAGGAAAACTTAAATATAATTAAAAATTAACTTTTATTGGGGTCAAACGTTAAAATAGGAAAAAACATTTAAAAACACACTTAAGTATCGACTGTAGTATAATATATTGTGGCAGCTGTATAGTGGATAATATCATTCGAATTAATGACACTCTGTGAAGATATCGCCAATTAACTGTAAGTATGAGAGTGATAACTCACTTTATGCGTAAGTATAGATATGAATGAAAGTGCGAGTAAGTAACTGTATAACTAATAAGCTTCCCTTATGTCACAGCTAAGGGTTAATTTGTAGGTCAAATTATTAAAGTCTGTTAGATAACAGATCTGGAACGTATATACAGTTCAATCTGAATTCACATATAAATCTTGGAGATGGAGAGTTACTGTAAATAATTCTACTGGTACTCTAAATAATTGTAGCTTGGCGTAGAAGTGAATAGCAGACTAATATCTAGGGGTGGCAAGAGATATTGCGTTTGGTATTACCGATAAATTTACGGTATCTATATAAAATACTCAGTTGAGTCACCTTCACAGTAGTTATAACATACATACAATTGCTTGTGAGTGACAGAATAAAACTGAACTCAACACATGTGTGAATAACGTTCATCAGACAGACTATTATATGTCTGCTGGTAATTAAGTTAGTTCTCTGTATCTACGAAAGTAATTCACTTTTAACAATTGTGTGTTTAACTTTGATGATTCAGTGTGACGTGGAAGGTACAGACTCGTTTTGTTATACAACCGTAATTGTAATACTCTTATTATTAGAATTCACCACTTGATTCATTGACCAATCTGGATGGAAATATAAGCACCTAATGGCAAGGGTGTTATAGTGCAACGTTAGGTATTACAGAGAGTGTTGTGTCACTCTTCATTTGTTAGAGTCCTAATAAAGTTGCTAGTAGTAGATAGAGATAAGTTGTAGCACTGGGATAGATATAATTGCAGCGCAACGTCACCGCAACAAAATACACTCGTTTAGGAGATACCTTCATATAAATTTATACCAGAGCAAGTCGCATGAAATCATGCATGCGGCATAATTCCAATGTGCCGTGTATGAGGCTTAGTTTATGATGTGAGGGGGCCGTTACCGTTATTTTCCTAGGCTGATTTGCTAAGATTGAGACTCCAACAGTCAACTCTATATACCATCTGTGTGTCAAAATACAGATAACGCCCCACTGGGCGTGTATTGATCGTACAGCCAATCAATATTGAGATTTGTATACTGACATGCGTGACGCCGTTGTGGGCGTGTGTGGTCTTTTAGAGCGTGAATTGATTGTGTCAGAATATCGGTATATAAACTAATGTTGGTATATGAGATGTTGCTGTTGAGTTAGTAAGTTTTTATTATATCTCGGTACAACCCCAAAATATTTTCGGCTCCCCTCATATATAACTAAATAGTCACCAGCCATATGTAGCAGGCTGGGTGCGCTAATAATACACTTTCTGATTATCTGCCTGTAACAGAAGGCTTCCGGTTTACATACCCCACTGTGCTCTATGTATACCGAATTTATCGTGTCCACTCTATTGTTCAATATCCCTATGTTAAATGATTAATAAGTTACGGTTAAAGTCAAATGCTTTAAATATATGTCCGCACTCTCATACAGTGTGGGGATCAGCGCTGGAGCGGTAATACTAACTGCTGCCGGTTATAACTTATTCATTTATGACTAATCCATGTTGATAACTAAGTAATGAATTTGGGTTTAAGTAATGGATTAAGTAGAAATGACTACAGTAATATATCAATAGCTTAAGGCTTACTAAAAAACACAGGAGCTCCTAGGACTCCTCACCATTGCCCTAGCGTCCCTAACATGTTTCGCCACGTTACGTGGCTTTTTCAAAGGTGAACGCGCCGCTCTATAGTCGGCTATTTAAGGCTGTAGTAGTTGACGCTCCAATAGGCGTGTATTCACCTGCTGACCAATCACTGACGATTGTGATCATAATGTCAATTGTGGGTAGATACGAACCAAGTTACACTCTAGGGGATTAACTTATACTTCGCGGCAAGATCAATAAAGGCATCATGGTTATAGAAAGATGGAAACAGTTTGAGTGTTAATGTAGAGAACAACGGATAATATATAACTTTATTCTCTAACAAAAATACTGTAGTGAAATTGATTTATATTTAATAGTGTAAAAAACAGTAAAGTGAAAAGAATAGGTACTACTGCTAACTATTAAATAAATAAATAGGAAAATCATAAAATGGGTACATTTAATAATTAGTACTACGGCAGTGGCTCTAGTTAGTTTGATTATAACATAAAATTATAGTGAATGTCAACATATAATATGATGGATATGGTATATTATAATTAATTCCAAAAGTTAAAGATGGGATTTATTCTGCCATTGATTGCGTACTGCAATGTTCCTCTTGTATTTGGTGTAGGGTTACCTATACATCCATAGACTGGGAGTACCATTAATCGCCTAATTCCTTTGATAATCTATGGTATTAATCTGTGTTGTAGCGCATATAATCAATACGTGTATATTATAATAAAGCTGCAGCTACTAAATATTATCCCATATAGAATGGTTAATGTCGCCAGTTATCTTAAAAAAGTGCAAAGTCAGGATGTGATATATTCATTAAATTTAAAGTGACTTCTTGTAGAGTGAAAAATTATGTGAAAGAATTAGTTAGATGAAACTGTGTGAGATAGTGCTTATGCACATTGACAATTATGTATGAAGATATTAGTGTAATCGTGGTGGTGTAGATTTCCTAATAATATTTAGAGTGCATTCTTATAAAACTGCATAGCTACTAGTGCATAAAAATCTATGCAGCTTTATTTTAATTATAATATACCATATCCATCATATTATATGTTGACATTCACTATAATTTTATGTTATAATCAAACTAACTAGAGCCACTGCCGTAGTACTAATTGTTAAATGTACCCATTTTATGATTTTCCTATTTATTTATTTAATAGTTAGCAGTAGTACCTATTCTTTTCACTTTACTGTTTTTTACACTATTAAATATAAATCAATTTCACTACAGTATTTTTGTTAGAGAATAAAGTTATATATTATCCGTTGTTCTCTACATTAACACTCAAACTGTTTCCATCTTTCTATAACCATGATGCCTTTATTGATCTTGCAGCGAAGTATGAGTTAATCCCCTAGAGTGTAACTTGGTTCGTATCTACCCACAATTGACATTATGATCACAATCGTCAGTGATTGGTCAGCAGGTGAATACACGCCTATTGGTGCGTCAACTACTACAGCCTTAAATAGCCGACTATAGAGCGGCGCGTTCACCTTTGAAAAAGCCACGTAACGTGGCGAAACATGTTAGGGACGCTAGGGCAATGGTGAGGAGTCCTAGGAGCTCCTGTGTTTTTTAGTAAGCCTTAAGCTATTGATATATTACTGTAGTCATTTCTACTTAATCCATTACTTAAACCCAAATTCATTACTTAGTTATCAACATGGATTAGTCATAAATGAATAAGTTATAACCGGCAGCAGTTAGTATTACCGCTCCAGCGCTGATCCCCACACTGTATGAGAGTGCGGACATATATTTAAAGCATTTGACTTTAACCGTAACTTATTAATCATTTAACATAGGGATATTGAACAATAGAGTGGACACGATAAATTCGGTATACATAGAGCACTGTGGGGTATGTAAACCGGACGCAGTGTTACATATTAGTACTCACAATAGTACATTTCATACGGCAGTTCATTGTAGCCGTCTGTTACAGGCAGATAATCAGAAAGTGTATTATTAGCGCACCCAGCCTGCTACATATGGCTGGTGACTATTTAGTTATATATGAGGGGAGCCGAAAATATTTTGGGGTTGTACCGAGATATAATAAAAACTTACTAACTCAACAGCAACATCTCATATACCAACATTAGTTTATATACCGATATTCTGACACAATCAATTTACGCTCTAAAAGACCACACACGCCCACAACGGCGTCACGCATGTCAGTATACAAATCTCAATATTGATTGGCTGTACGATCAATAAACGCCCAGTGGGGCGTTATCTGTATTTTGACACACAGATGGTATATAGAGTTGACTGTTGGAGTCTCAATCTTAGCAAATCACCCTAGGAAAATAACGGTAACGGCCCCCTCACATCATAAACTAAGCCTCATACACGGCACATTGGAATTATGCCGCATGCATGATTTCATGCGACTTGCTCTGGTATAAATTTATATGAAGGTATCTCCTAAACGAGTGTATTTTGTTGCGGTGACGTTGCGCTGCAATTATATCTATCCCAGTGCTACAACTTATCTCTATCTACTACTAGCAACTTTATTAGGACTCTAACAAATGAAGAGTGACACAACACTCTCTGTAATACCTAACGTTGCACTATAACACCCTTGCCATTAGGTGCTTATATTTCCATCCAGATTGGTCAATGAATCAAGTGGTGAATTCTAATAAGAGTATTACAATTACGGTTGTATAACAAAACGAGTCTGTACCTTCCACGTCACACTGAATCATCAAAGTTAAACACACAATTGTTAAAAGTGAATTACTTTCGTAGATACAGAGAACTAACTTAATTACCAGCAGACATATAATAGTCTGTCTGATGAACGTTATTCACACATGTGTTGAGTTCAGTTTTATTCTGTCACTCACAAGCAATTGTATGTATGTTATAACTACTGTGAAGGTGACTCAACTGAGTATTTTATATAGATACCGTAAATTTATCGGTAATACCACACGCAATATCTCTTGCCACCCCTAGATATTAGTCTGCTATTCACTTCTACGCCAAGCTACAATTATTTAGAGTACCAGTAGAATTATTTACAGTAACTCTCCATCTCCAAGATTTATATGTGAATTCAGATTGAACTGTATATACGTTCCAGATCTGTTATCTAACAGACTTTAATAATTTGACCTACAAATTAACCCTTAGCTGTGACATAAGGGAAGCTTATTAGTTATACAGTTACTTACTCGCACTTTCATTCATATCTATACTTACGCATAAAGTGAGTTATCACTCTCATACTTACAGTTAATTGGGGATATCTTCACAGAGTGTCATTAATTCGAATGATATTATCCACTATACAGCTGCCACAATATATTATACTACAGTCGATACTTAAGTGTGTTTTTAAATGTTTTTTCCTATTTTAACGTTTGACCCCAATAAAAGTTAATTTTTAATTATATTTAAGTTTTCCTCTTTCCCAAACCATCCTTGGATTATTCTAGTGACAATTATTTGCGATATCTGTTTCGCACATTGGATCAGGGAGTGCTTTTTGTGTGTATGCTTTTTTCTTTTTGTTCAACATAATCTCATAATGGTTGTGCTCTCTTTACTACTTACTTTAAGATCGTACACAGCTAGTGGGTACCAGTTGATCAGCAACTTGTGGAGTGTTGCTCCTACAGACCATATATCGTACTTTGGGCCATCATATGGGAGTTGTTGATAAGCCTCTGGAGCTGCATAGTGGGGTGTTCCGCAAAAAGTTTGCAGCTTCTGGCCATGTTGAAAGGTGGTACTGAGCCCAAAGTCTATCAGCTTCACTTGACCACTGCTGTCTAGCAGGATGTTTTCTGGCTGTAAAGAAAACACCTTATCTACAAGGAATCATTTCACTGATCCTATAACCCTTAACCGTCAGGCTTGGAGAGAACCTTGGGTACCGCTTTCTGATTAGTGGCTACATCTAAGCTCACATTCCTGCTTTTTCAAATAAACATACCAAGGGAACATAGAAAATTTGATAATAGGAGTAAATTAGAAAGTTGCTTAAAATTGCATGTTCTATCTGAATCATGAGATAAAGAAATAGGGTTCATATCCCTTTAATGTTTCTAAGCCCCATCCTGTATGCATCTTTATTGACATCTTTTAAATACTGTAGGGCTCCATGTACTAAGTGGCGGATGCGGCTTTGAAGCCCTTGAGGTGCAGGCTCGCTCATGCAAGCCTACTTACTGCAAGTTGTAAGGCAACAGGCATATAACTGTTCTACTTACTGCAAGTTATAAAGCAATAGGCATATGACTGCTCTACTTACTGCAAGTTGTAAAGCAACGGTCATATGACTGCTCTACTTACTGCAAGTTGCAAAGCAACGGTCATATGACTGCTCTACTTACTGCAAGTTGTAAAGCAACGGTCATATGACTGCTCTACTTTCCTGCAAGTTGTAAAGCAACAGTCATATGACTGCTCTACTTACTGCAAGTTGTAAAGCAACAGTCATATGACTGCTCTACTTACTGCAAGTTGTAAAGCAATGGTCATATAACTGCTCTACTTACTGCAAGTTGTAAAGCAACGGTCATATGACTGCTCTACTTACTGCAAGTTGTAAACCAACGGTCATATGACTGCTCTACTTACTGCAAGTTGTAAAGCAACGGTCATATGACTGCTCTACTTACTGCAAGTTGTAAAGCAACGGTCATATGACTGCTCTACTTACTGCAAGTTGTAAAGCAACGGTCATATGACTGCTCTACTTACTGCAAGTTGTAAAGCAACGGTCATATGACTGCTCTACTTACTGCAAGTTGTAAAGCAACGGTCATATGACTGCTCTACTTACTGCAAGTTGTAAAGCAACAGTCATATGACTGCTCTACTTACTGCAAGTTGTAAAGCAACGGTCATATGACTGCTCTACTTACTGCAAGTTGTAAAGCAACAGTCATATGACTGCTCTACTTACTGCAAGTTGTAAGGCAACGGTCATATGACTGCTCTACTTACTGCAAGTTGTAAAGCAACGGTCATATGACTGCTCTACTTACTGCAAGTTGTAAAGCAACGGTCATATGACTGCTCTACTTACTGCAAGTTGTAAAGCAATGGTCATATGATTGCTCTACTTACTGCAAGTTGTAAAGCGACGGTCATATGACTGCTCTACTTACTGCAAGTTGTAAAGCAACGGTCATATGACTGCTCTACTTACTGCAAGTTGTAAAGCAACAGGCATATGACTGCTCTACTTACTGCAAGGTGTAAAGCAACGGTCATATGACTGCTCTATTTACTGCAAGTTGTAAAGCAACGGTCATATGACTGCTCAACTTACTGCAAGTTGTAAAGCAACAGTCATATGACTGCTCTACTTACTGCAAGTTGTAAAGCGATGGTCATATGACTGCTCTACTTACTGCAAGTTGTAAAGCAACAGGCATATGACTGCTCTACTTACTGCAAGTTGTAAAGCAACAGGCATATGACTGCTCTACTTACTGTAAGTTGTAAAGCAACAGTCATATGACTGCTCTACTTACTGCAAGTTGTAAAGCAAAAGTCATATGACTGCTCTACTTACTGCAAGTTGTAAAGCAACGGTCATATGACTGCTCTACTTACTGCAAGTTGTAAAGCAAAAGGCATATGACTGCTCTACTTACTGCAAATTGTAAAGCAACAGGAATATGACTGCTCTACTTACTGCAAGTTGTAAAGCAACAGTCATATGACTGCTCTACTTACTGCAAGTTGTAAAGCAACAGGAATATGACTGCGCTACTTACTGCAAGTTGTAAAGCAACAGGCATATGACTGCTCTTTTTACTGCAAGTCTTAAAGCAACAGGCATATGACTGATCTACTTACTGCAAGTTGTAAAGCAACAGGCATATGACTGCTCTACTTACTGCAAGTTGTAAAGCAATAGTCATATCACTGCTCTACTTACTGCAAGTTGTAAAGCAACAGGCATATGGCTGCTCTATTTACTGCAAATTGGAAAGCAACAGGCAGATGACTGCTCTACTTACTGCAAGTTGTAAAGCAACGGTCATATGACTGCTCTACTTACTGCAAGTTGTAAAGCAATAGTCATATGACTGCTCTACTTACTGCAAGTTGTAAAGCGACGGTCATATGACTGCTCTTCTTACTGCAAGTTGTAAAGCAACAGGCATATGACTGCTCTACTTACTAGAAAATTGTTGAGTGTGATGTACCAAATGCTGCATTCTTCTTATTAGCAGATTGGTTAACATAATTATATCTATACTGTATATATATTGTCCTTTAAATAGCTAGCTCCCTCCAATAACCAGTGCATTACTTCCAGTGTCCTGTATCCAGTAGCGGACCTACTCAACAGAGGGCCCTGGTGTATAGTGATTTTGAGGATAGATAGATTAATAGGTAGCTACACCTGCAAACTGCACTAATAAAAGGCTCACCTGTATAAGGATTGTACACATTCTGCACAAGACTATTTATTGACTAACTGCTATGGGGCCCCGGTGCTGCTGCACCAATGGTAGTTCCGCCCCTGCCTGTATGTACTGGAAATGTTCTTAGTGTGTTTTTCAGCAGCTACTGAAAGGCTTTAGGAATGTTAAAGTGTCTCACTTTTTGACAGTGAAACCCTATAAGCCTCCCATATAGGCCTAAATTAAGATGTGGAGCAAAAAGCAAAAAAAATAGCGCTTTTGTGCATTAATATTGCTCAAGCACAATCAATAGTGCTTCTATATTTGCACTCTTATTACAAGTCTTAAGATATATCGCTCAAGCATATGTCTAGGTTATACTAATATCTGCATGTCAGATAGCACAGGTGCACTATATCCTTCACTTAATAGACTCCTATGGAAGTGCATAGTAAAATTAATGTTGTATATCGCTTGAGCACTAAGCAGATGATGCACGAAGCAGAGGGTGACCTAAGCCTATGGTTTTCAAGTAGTGGAGTTTGTCACATAGTTTTGTGTTATAATATTAATAATAATAATAATAATAATAATAATAATAATAGTTTACATTAAGTCTTAAAAAGTGCTGAATTTTACAGTAGTATTTTGGATTGCGCTAAATCACAACACTTAACTCACCACTAGTAATACAAGTGCAATGGCCACTCAAACAGTGCTCCCTGCACTATCCAATAAAATTATAGGGAGTACTAAAAAACTTTGGCCGCATGAAATTGTTCTGCTTAAAATTTGTACCCATTAACTTGTAATACCAGACAGTATTCTTTGCGTGAGTGCAAGATAACACACCCTGCCCTATCGATTGCGCACCACTTGTAATCTAGCACATAATCGGTTTCTGCATATACCACTGGATTGAACCAAATGTGTTGTACTATGTGATTCTTTTCAGTCTAGGGAAGCCACACAATACAATAATATCTTAACCTATAAAACATCATTTCTCATTTTTATTTCTTCACTTACTTTTATGTCCCGATGGACGATGCCATTCTCATGCAGGTAAGATACGGCATAGACAAGCTAAGAGGAAAGTCATATGGGCTAAATGTTAATACAAAATGCAGATGTTACATACATATATTCATTGAACGACTATGGGACAAATTTATCAAGCTCCATAACCTGTCCGTCTGCTCTGAGGCGTCGGACAGACATCGCCGGAAATCAAGTCGATTGGGGGGGTTGATTGACACCAGAACTGCTGGTGCAATGATAAATGCCAAGAGCATATGCTGTCGGCATTTATCGATGTGTAGCGGACATTATCTGCAATATAGGATCATGTCCGCTTGCACAATGATAATTCGGCCCTTAGGTCTTTTTAATCTCTCACATCTTTAGATCCGGTAGACTTTAAAGTTATTTAAAGGGATACTAAACTCACATTTTTTTTCTTTAATGATTCAGATAGAGCATGCAATTTTAAGCAACTTTCTAATTTACTCATATTATCAATTTTTTTTGTTCTCTTGCTATCTTTATTTAAAAAAGCAGGAATGTAAAGCTTAGGAGCCGGCACATTTTTGGTTCAGAACGTGGTTTATGAGTGCCACCAATAAAAGCAAGCGCTATCCAGGGTGCTGAACTTAAAATGTGCCGGCTTCTAAGCTTTACATTCCTGCTTTTTAAATAAAGATAGCAAGAGAACAAAGACAAATTGATAATACGAGTAACTTAGAAAGTTGCTTAAAATTGCATGCTCTGGGGCCCATTTACTAATGTGCGGGTGGACATGATTCCCTGTAGAGGATCATGTCCGCCACACATCGATAAATGCAGAGAGCATATGCTGTCGGCATTTATCATTGCACAAGCATTTCTAGTGAATTGCTTGTGCAATGCTGCCCCCTGCACATTCGTGGCCAATTGGCCGCTAGCAGAGAGTGTCAATCAACCTGATCGTTTCCGATCGGGCTGATTGCTGTCTGCCGCCTCAGAGGTGGCGGATAAGTTAAGGAGCATTGGTCTTAAGACCGCTGTTTCTTAACTTTTGTTTCTGGCCAGCCTAACGGTTCATGCAGCATAATAAATCAGCCCCGTGAGTCCAACTAAATTGTGTCTCAGTATGTGAGTTGGATTCAGGCTCATCTAATGTAATATAAACATACTAGCCTATATTTAACAAGGTCAGACCTCGCTGAATGCGGAGAGCAATACGCTCTCCGCATTCAGCATTGCACCAGCAGCTCACAAGAGCTGCTGGTGCAACGCCGCCCCCTGCTGACTCGCTGCCAATCGGCCGCCAGAAGGGAGCTGTCAATCAACCCGATCGTACTCGATCGGGTTGAATTGCGGCGATGTCTGTCCGCCTGCTCAGAGCAGGCGGACAGGTTATGGAGCAGCGGTCTTTAGGCTGCTGCTTCATAACTGCTGTTTCTTGCGAGTCTGAAGACTCGCCAGAAACACGGGCCGTCAAGCTCCCTACTGAGCTTGTTAAATTGGCCCCACTGTATGAGATGACTGTGTGCAGTGTTATAGGACTTTGTTCTTTTACCTCTATACTTCCCTATATATCATGCTGTTGGGTATATTTACATACCATTAGCATATTGAGATTTATTAATGAAGAGTTAGGTGATCTTGAAGTACTTACCTGTTTAAATATTGGACGTGCAACGTCCTCCGTCATTGGACCGTGATCATATAACCGGTCAAATAGGTCTCCTGTGTCCAGTATTAGTTAGATTAGAAGGAAAGAGACAGAAACATTTTTGTAATTAGGAAATGGAAACACTTGAAGGAAATGGCTTGAGAAGATATAAAAAAGTCAGACGTGAGATAACAAGAGAAGGAAATCATACAGAAAAGAAAATAAAAGTAAAAAGAGAGTAGAGTGAAAAAGATAAGCGCTAATAAAAAAATGGTAATGGTCAGGAAAAGTTAGGAGAGAACAGGGACACAAAACGTAACCAAAAAAAGTGAAAGTAAAAAAACAAAAAACAAACAAACCCAAACTTATAAAATACGAAGTTAAATAATTTGGGGATTACAAGGAAAGCATTGGATTTATGTATTTACACAATATGAGATTATTAATAATGCACACACAAGCATTATGTCATATTATACATCTGATGAAGTGGGTGATAAGGGAATTTCTGTTGTAAGACTCAGGGTTAGAGGGGAACGTACCCGCATTCACATACTCCATGACAATATGGTATTTATCTGCCACTTGGAAGGCTTCATGGAATTTTACTGTAAAGAAAAGAGAAGGTATTGGTGATATATTATTTGGGATAAATAGAGGGGAGCTGTAAAAGCAATATTATTGAGATGAGCAGGCTATAGGTAACAGCTTGTCCCTTACCGATGTTAGGGTGGTTTATCTTCTTCATGATTTCTACTTCACTGTGGATCTGGAAAATAGATGAGCAAAATGTCCAACAGGGAAAGGCTTCAAATAATAAAAATAAAAACTAAACCCATATTATAGTACAACAAAATATTGTAACTGAATCTGCATATTCCCAGCCAACCATATAATCCATTTACAAACTGTCCCTTGTTGTACCCAGTATAATCTTCTTCTAGTCCATGTTCATTTGCAAACCAGTGCCCATAATCTCTAGAAAGTCAGTTGTTGACTATGCTCAGTTCCTGTAACCAAAATCGTTTGTTGAGGTTTTCTCAGACCAGAGGTCCAGCTAGATCTACTATACACAGTAATAGTCTAGATAGCTAATAAACCTCTTCTAAAAAATTAGAGGTCTGTAGCAGAGCAATAGTGACTTAACCCTTATAATGCCAGAACCCCCATCATCCCTCCAAAACCAGAGATCTTTAATAAATTCCTTACTTGCTGTAGACTAGAAGGGGATACATGTGAGGTGTTGATAATTTTGATAGCCACCTGTTAGGACATAAAATATGGGTAATGATATATCATATGAATATATTTTGGAGGAAATTATAATTATGTCAGTTACACTTAAAGGGACATAATACTCATATGCTAAATCAAATGAAGAAATGAACAACAGCCAATAAGCATCAACACTGCTGAGGTCATGAACTCTTTTACTGTGATCTCATGAGATTTTACTAAACTCTCATGAGATTTCATAGTAAACTTCCTTAAACTGAATAGGGAAATTACACGAGCATGCACGAAGCTCACTCCATTGCCTGTCCCGGGACAGACATACTGATTTGCTGCTTAAAGTCCTTTGCAATGGGGTTTAGACACTTAGTAAATTTTGAGGTAAAATATCTTTCTTTTTTACATAGAGATGTTCAGGTGATATTTTCTAGTTAGCTTTTTACAGCTATGCTGCAGCACTTTCAAGTGTTTCAATATTTGGGTATCATGGCCCTTTAAGTGATAAAAATGGAAATTTACTTGAAAGGTTTTATAAAGTACAAAACATGCTTGTGAGTTGCAAGTTTTCATCACTATTGTAATAGATAAATGAGTAGGCTGCCATGTACTCACCTCCTGTCCAGTCTCCACATTATGTGCAAGTTTCACTTCTCCGAAGCTTCCACTGCCAAGACTTCGATGAATATGATATTTGCTGTTCAGCAAAAACTTTTTTAGAAGTGCACTAAAGGTGCAGCAATGCAGAGTGCTGCATATACTGCAATCGTCAAAAGAATTGGCCATTACGCCTACAGAAGAGAAGACAAACAGTTTATTAAGGAGCTGTGTAAGACATGTGATGAAACACTCACTCTGGGCCTGATGTTCAAAACCTCTCTGCTCAGGTGAGATGATCTAAAATGATCCTCCAGTACTGCGAGATCTCTAGAGAAATTTTCAAAATGCAGATTTTGCTATAATTCTCCAAGGGGAATTTCCAGCATTTCTGAATGTGAAGAAGAGACAAACCAAGTGCAATATAGCACTGCATTACATCAGAGTTCTGCTGCATTTACACTTTGTGTTTGTATTTCATATCACTTCACACTTCAGATTAACTTTTATTACATTTAAACATTGCATTTTTTTATTTTGTATTTTATTTTGTATACAGCAGGGTGTTTAAGATTGGGATTTTATAAATTCTGATTATGCCTTCACAGTTTCTGTGTAACTTTAGCAAATTAGTATCATACTTTGTATATTTCTGTGTATATTTTACAAATTACATTGCACTTTGCATTTCTTCTATTTAAATTAAAACTGAAAAACTGTCAGTTTCAGTTTTCCAGAGAGCTTCATTAGTTTCTATGGGCAAGGTAATCAAACATTATCTTGTTTGGAGAGAGATTCTAGTGCAGACTTCAAAGGAGCTAAACTCACTGTATTTCCTAAGAGATGGAAGAGAGAAGATAACTGGAGAACAACTCGGAACTATTGAGAAAGTTATGTCTTAACTGACGAAACGCGTTTGGATTTTAATTTCATTTGAAGCATTGTTTTAATATGGAAATAAAAAGTTGCTGTTTGGAAAATCGTTTACCGCTTCTTTGAGTGCAAGGAAGAGTAGAAATAAAGGCTCAGTTTGCATCCATTACAAATTAAACTGAAATGTTTTCACTACAATTTAACTTGCTTTTGTCTATATTCTAGTATATATTACATTTTTTTAGTTAAAATGAGTGAATTGTGAATTTTGAAACTTCACCTGCATACAGCTTGAATAAAATGCTTACAAAATTCTCAATAATTATGAAAGAGCTTCAGATATGCACTTGGAACTCCCCTGTTCAGCACAAGGGACTGTCTTCTCCCTCCCACCTTCTGAAACTGTCAGTTTTAGTTTACAATGGAGCAAATGCAAAGTGCAATGTGATTTTTTAAAGATAGACAGAAATATACAAAGTATGATCTTAATTTGTTACAGAAGCACAGAAAATTTCAAAACATCATTAGAATTTGTAAAATCACTGCTAGATCTAAATCTAAATGTATTAAATTATAAATGTGAAAGTGCAATGCTTTAATAATAATACTGAAAGGACCCAATCTGAAATGTAAAGTAATATAAAATACAAGGCACAAGATGTAAGTGTAACAAAACTCTCATATCATGCAGAGCTATATTGCACTGTGCTTGTGCTATATTGCACTGGCCTTCACATACATTAATTAGAGATGTCTTGCAGTGCTGGAGAGTTCCTCACTTTCTTTTTTTGAGCATTCAGTGAGTTCAGCCCTGTGAAGTCTGCACTACAATTTCTCTCTAAGCTAAAAAAATCCTTTTAATATCAGGGTCTAAGTGCTCTAACCTGAACCATAAATTAGCAACCATTATTAAACTATATTCTAAACCCCAGATCATTTATCAGTTCTTCATTGTAGTAAGTTTTATCCTCCTGCACTCAAGTGGCTGAGTTCTACCTCACAGTTTCAAGGGGAGTATGTGTAATTAAAAATGCAAAACCTATAGAGATGGCTGTTTACACTACTTAAGTAGTATGTTTGGCAGTTACTATAAACATAAGAAATACCAATGTAATAGAGTATGGCAATCAAAGTAAGGTATTATGGTCTTGATTACAAGTGGATCACTATTAATAGCACAGATCCATATTGTGGCCCTGTGCTAAGAATAGTGCACAATTTGGTATTATTTATATATATATATATATATATATATATATATATATATATTTTTTTTTTATTAATAAAAATGTTTTAAGAGGGATTTAAAGGAAAGGCTCAAAGGTAAAAACACACACACACACACACATATATATATATATATATATATATATATATATATATATACATGTGTTTTTGTGGCCTTGTATGTGTATAAAGTCACACACACATATATGTGTGTGTGTACATATGTATGTGTATGTATCTATGTATGTGTGCACATTCATATGTATAGTCATGGCCAAAAATATTGGAACCCCTGCATTTCTGTCAGATAATGCACCACTTTGCCTAGAAAATTGTTGCAATTACAAATGTTTAGGCATTCTCATGTTTATTTCTTTTGTTTGTATTGGTATGACACAAAAAAAGTGGAGAAAAAAAAAGCCAAATCTGACACATACTATGCAAAACTCCAAAATGGACTGAACAAAATTATTTGCACCCTCAATTTAATGTTTGGTAGCACATCCCTTGGAAAAAATAACTGAAATCGCTTCCTGTAACCATCAATGAGTTTCTAACACCTCTCTACTGGAATTTTGGACCACTCTTCTTTTGCCAACTGCTCCAGGTCTCTCAGATAGGAAAGTTTTCTTTTCCCAACTGCTGTTTTGCGAACCCTCCACAGGTGCTGTATGGGATTGAGATCTGAACTCATTGCTGGCCAGTTTAGTACTCTCTAGAGCTTTGTCTTAAACCATTTCTGGGTGCTTTTTGAAGTGTGCTTTGGGTCATTGTCCTGCTGTAAGACCCATGACCTCTGACAGTGACCCAACTTTCTGATACTGGGCCCTACATTGCACCACAGAATTATTTGGTAGTCTTCAAATATCATAATGCCATGCACACTGTCAAGCAATCCAGTGTCTGAAGCAGCAAAGCAACCCCAAAACATCAGTGAACCTCCACCATGTTTGACTGTAGGGACTGCATTCTTTTCTTTAAAAGCCTCATTTATATTTCAGAAAACAGTAGAATGATGGGCTTTACCAAAAAGCTGTAATTGTGTTTCATCTGTTCACAGCACATTCTCCCAAAAGGATTTTGACTTCCTCAGGTAAGTTTTGGCAAACTCCAATCTGGCTTTTTATATTTCTGTGTCAGCAGTGGGGTCCTCCTGGGTCTTTTACCATAGCGTCCCTTTTTATTCAGATGGTGACGTATAGTGTGAGCTGACACATTTGTACCCTGTGCCTGAAGGTCAGCTTGAATTTGTCTGGAAGTTGATCGAGGTTCTTTATCCACCATTCGAACAATCCTTTGTTGCAATCTTTGCAGTGCCATAGGCTGTAAACTTCTTGACAATGTTGCGCACAATGGACCCAGGAACATTAAAGGCACAGTTTACTAAAAAATGTTCTCCCCTTTAGTTTGTTCTCAATGATCCACTTTACCTGCTGGAGTGTATTAAATTGTTTGCAAGTATTTCCATTACCATTATAAGTCTATTAGGTGAGGGATTTGACGCTGCCCAGCTATCTGATATCCAGATCTTAGAGCCCTAGACTTTGGCTTGAGTGCTTACATTTTACTTTTAATATGGAAATAAAAATGGCAGCTCTATAGATTGCACTCTAGAAATGTTAGTTCTCTATAGCGCTACCATTATGTTTCACTTGTAATCTACACAAAAAACAAAAAAATTGTACTCAAGAGGTCTAAAATGCTAAAAATATATTATCATTTTAATTTACTTGATTGATAATTACATAATTTAGTATTATATTAGTTCAAACTTTTGTTAGTATTGATCACTAGAAATGTGATTTTTGAGAGATTTGTTATCATTATAAAAAGGAAATCTTGTTTTATCAATTTAAAAAATGTTCAATAGATTTTTGATGTCATAGGTAGACTGTACAACAAGAAACATAGTATGTGTATACCCATGGTATTATATGGATTTAAACCTGCAAAATGAGATTGATGAAGAATACTAATTTTGAAAATAAAACTAAACTGTTAAAGACGTTTATTAAAGGGATACTAGACCCACATTTTTTCTTTCATGATTCATACAGAGCATGCAATGTTAAGCAACTTTCTAATTTACTCCTATAAGTTTTTCTTTCTTTGTCCTCTTGTTATCTTTATTTGAAAAAGCTGGAATGAAAGCTTAGGAGCCTGCCTATTTTAGGTTCAGCACCCTGGGTAGTGATTGCTGATTGGTGGCTAAATGTAACCACTAATCAACAAACGCTATCCAGGGTGCTGAACCAAAAATGTGCCAGCTCCTAAGCTTTCATTCCAGCTTTTTCAAATAAAGATACCAATTAAAATGAAGAAAAATTGATAATAGGAGTAAATTAAAATTGGATGCTCTATCTGAATCATGAAAGAAAAAAAATGGGTTTAGTATCCCTTTAGCAACAACAATAGAGCAGTGAAAGGAGCACCGGCTGCGAGATACAGTTTAAAAAGTCACTCTTTTATTTACACCTTGGCGTTGTGTTAAAAATCCACATCAAAGGCACAGACATGGTACATGAACAATAATGGTCAGCAAGTAGCAACTGACAGGTTTCGGCTCAGAAGCTGCCCTCATAAGCTGCTTTTGAGCCGAAACATGTCAGTTGCTACTTGCTGACCATTATTGTTCATGTACCATGTCTGTGCCTTTGATGTGGATTTTTAACACAACGCCAAGGTGTAAATAAAAGAATGACTTTTTAAACTGTATCTCACAGCCGGTGCTCCTTTCACTGCTCTATTGTTGTTGCTATTCTGAACCCTAGTGAGCACGGCGAGTTTTGGAGATTACACGGAGTCCAGGTAACACCAGCCGGATAGGGTTCCGGTATACACAGCAGCTGTTCAGGAGAGCCTACGTCATCATACGCGCCAACCAGTGGATTTCAAACCGCGCCCCCATACACGGCCGAAGAGGGTATGGAGAGCTAACAGGAGGGTAAGAACGCCATATACACAGACGGATGTCGGATCCCAGTTAGGATCTTTAGAGCGGAACCCCAGTGAAGACTCAGCCTCTACCTTAAGACCGGCCAGGATCACAGGAGGCGGCAGTAAGGACTTTTTGCATATGCACCGATTTCATTATTGTGAATAATGGGTGAAATAATTTATTTCCACTGACTCCCAGTTGCCTGCAGCATCTAACGGATATATTTCACACGCCCACAGCTTTAGTCACTGTTAACTCTGTTGTTTGTTTATTTGTATCCCTTTAACCATACAATAGTTTTTAACAGAATTTCACTAAATATTGATTAATCCTGTATTTATATATATATATATATATAAAAATATATATATATATATATACATATATATATTTATATATATTTATTTTTGCCTCTCAGCCTAAAGACACAGGCCTCTATTTATCAAGCTGTCAACCGCAAATACACTTGAATTCCAGCGTATTTGTGGCGAGCCTGATTCGCCTTAGTTATCAAACCCTACAGACTGGGAAAAGTAGAAATTTTGTGACGTAACATACGATCTGCCAGACTCAGTCCAACACTACAGATGTTCTGAACGCAAGTTCTGCACTATCTGACTACTTTTGGAAGTTATCAAATTCCTACCAGGTACGCTCGGCACTTTTCCGGCCCAGCGTACCTGGTTTTCAATCCACCGCCCTGGAGGCAGCGGATACCATAGGAATCAATGGGAGTCTGAAAGCAGCGAAAGCTCATGTTCGCTGCTGCCCGATATCCCATTGATTTCTATGGGAAATGTCTACACCTAACACCCTAACATGTACCCTGAGTCTAAACACCCCTAATCTGCTGCAACTAAATAAAATGTTTAACCCCTAAACCGCCGCTCCTGGAGCCCACCGTCACCTACATTATACTTATTAACTCCTAATCTGCCCCCCCATACCGCCGCAACTCTAATAAATGTATTAACCCCTAAACCGCCGCTTCCGGAGCCCACCGCAACTCTAATAAAGTGTTTAACCCCTAATTTGCCCCCCCCCTTACACCGCCACCACCTACCTACATTTATTAACTCCTAATCTGTCACCCCCAACGTCGCCGACACTATATTAAATTTATTAACCCCTAAACCTAAGTCTAACCTTAACCATAACACCCACTAACGTAAATATAATTTAAATATATCTAAATAAAATTACTATCATTAAATAAATTTTTCCTATTTAAAACTAAATACTTACCTATAAAATAAACCCTAATATAGCTACACTATAACTAATAGTAACATTGTAGCTAGCTTAGGGTTTATTTTTATCTTACAGGCAACTTTGTATTTATTTTAACTAGGTAGAATAGTTATTAAATAGTTATTAACTATTTAATAACTTCCTAGTTAAAATAAATACAAATATACTTGTAAAATAAAACCTAACCTAAGTTACAATTACACCTAACACTACACTATAATTAAACAAATTCCCTGATTGGAACAGCCAATTGAACGCGAGCTCAATCCTATTGGCTGATTGGATCAGCCAATAGGATTGAACTTCAATCCTATTTGCTGATTGCATCAGTCAATAGGATTTTTCCTACCTTAATTCTGATTGGCTGATAGAATTCTATCAGCCAATCGGAATTCAAGGGATGCTATCTTGGATGATGTCACTTAAAGGACCCGTCATTGTTCAAGAAGACTCCGGATGAAGAGGATGCTCCGCGTCGGATGTCTTGAAGATGGAGCCGCTCTGCGCCGAATGGATGAAGATAGAAGATGCCGCCTGGATGAATACTTCTGCCCGTCTGGAGGACCTCTTCTGGCCGGCTTTGATGAAGACTTCTGCCCGTCTGGAGGACCACTTCACCCGGCTTAGTGGAGGACTTCGGCCCGGCTGGGTGAAGACTTCTCAAGGTAGGGTGATCTTCAAGGGGTTAGTGTTAGGTTTTATTAAGGGGGTATTGGGTGGGCTTTAGAGTTGGGTTGGGTGTGTGGGTGGTGGGTTTTAATGTTGGGGGGTATTGTACTTTTTTTTACAGGTAAAAGAGCTGATTACTTTGGGGCAATGCCCTGCAAAAGGCCCTTTTAAGGGCTATTTGTTATTTAGTATAGGGTAGGGCTTTTTATTATTTTGGGGGGCTTTTTTATTTTATTAGGGGGATTAGATTAGGTGTAATTAGTTTAAAAAAATTGTAATTATTTTATTATTTTCTGTAATTTAGTGGGGGTTTTTTGTACTTTAGATAATTGTTTTTAATTGTATTTAGTTTAGGGAATGTATTTAATTATAGTGTAGTGTTAGGTGTAATTGTAACTTAGGTTAGGTTTTATTTTACAGGTATATTTGTATTTATTTTAACTAGGAAGATATTAAATAGTTAATAACTATTTAATAACTATTGTACCTAGTTAGAATAAATACAAAGTTGCCTGTAAAATAAAAATAAACCCTAAGATAACTACAATGTAATTATTAGTTATATTGTAGCTAGCTTAGGGTTTATTTTATAGGTAAGTATTTAGTTTTAAATAGGAATAATTTATTTAGATTTAGTTAAATTATATTTAAGTTAGGGGGTGTTAGGGTTACTGTTAGACTTAGGTTTAGGGGTTAATACATTTAATATAGTGGCGGCGGTGTAGGGGGGGGGGGCAGATTAGGGGTTAATAAATATAATGTAGGTGGCGGCGGTGTAGGGGGGGGCAGATTAGGGGTTAATAAATATAATGTAGGTGGCGGTGGGCTCCGGGAGCGGCGGTTTAGGGGTTAAACACTTTATTTAGTTGCGGCAGGATAGGGGTTAATAACTTTATGTAGGTGGCGGCGGTATAGGGGGCGGAAGATTAGGGGTTAATATGTATAATGTAAGTGGCGGTGGGCTCCGGGAGCGGCTGTTTAGGGGTTAATACATTTATTAGAGTTGCGGTGGGCTCCGGGAGCGGTGGTTTAGGGGTTAATACATTTATTAGAGTTGCGGTGGGCTCCGGGAGTGGCGGTATAGGGGTAAAACAGTATAGTATAGTGTGGGTGTTTAGTGACATGGTACCAAGAAAGCTGTGAAAAATCCGAAGAGCAGCGAAATCGATGACTGTTAGTTAACAGTAGTCTGCTGCTCATCGCCCCGTACTTGGCTTTTTGACAGCTTTTTTGATCATTTTGGAGAAGGTTTTCAGGTCTGCGGCAGCGGTGTTAGGCGATCTTAGGCGAGCGTATTGGTGCCGTTGAATGCAAGATAGTTGCAGGCTTGATAAGTAGAGGCCACATCCTTGTAAAGCAGAATAGCTTGACAAAGGATCCAAAGAGACATCTTTTTGATGCACTAACAGATGTGGAACCGGTCTTCAGAGAATTACAGTGATTGGGGGTCCTTCTTTATTATTGTTTTCATTCATATTATTATCCTATATGTATTCTATTGATTTTCTTTTGTACATGCTTTTGGGTAATCTGTATATTGGAATAGCCCACCCATATTGCTTATGGCAATTTTATATATAATTTACATTCATTGTCATACTACACTAGGGGCCAGATTATAATTGCAGCACTAATTAACGCTTCTGCTTGAGCGTTAATTGCACTTGTTGGGTTGCACTTGTATTGTGAGTTGAAAGTTAACTGTTTTTGCTCTATTGGTAACCCGACATGCGCAAAAATCCGAAGTTAGAGTTTTGCATGCTCATTCACGTATTCCCCTATAGAAGTCAATGGGGAAAAAAAGTGGAAAAAAACACCCACTCTCGCGCAAACATGATTGCATATTCTCATTTGCGCTAACCTGATCACATAGTCTAATATGCGCAAGCCTGACATGAATATTGCATAACTATGATTTTACATGTATTCATCTACCTAATTGCTAAGGGATCCAATGCACTTATATATATGTCTATAGGTGTGCACACATGTATTTATGTGTTTATACAGTAGGTGTATTTATGTCTGTAATACATAAAAACACATATAAATATATATATATATATATATATATATATATATATATATATATATACACATATCCATCCTCAGACATGTATATTTATGTATCCCTATGTTAAAGCCCTTTGCCAGATTTTTTTTTCCTAACACCCGAGACCTGATATCTTTGAGCTCTTATAACTTTTTTGTACAATTTTTTTTACATAATTTTTATTAGATGGTGCTATTATGACTGTAACTGTACATTGTAATGTATTTTTGATGTGTTTTGTTACACTTTTTTGTTTCGCAAAACCATTAACCAGTGCTCTGAGTATGCGGTAATCATTGTAGCATAAATCGTGATTACTTTCAATTCGTAATACGAGCACAATTTAACCTGCACACTAACGATCGCAAAAACCCAATATCGCTTGCATGCAAACCGTTGAGCTTCACTTGTAATCTGGCCCCAGATTGGTATTTCTAATTGTTATAGTAACTACAATACATAGGGGTTAATCACAATTGACAGATTTTTAGAGGCTGAGTGGGATATAGAAATGTTAAAGAGACTTTAGAATTTGATAAATAAAATTACATTGTTTGACCCTAATTGTCCTTAGCATAAGAGATCAAACTAGGGAAACCTAAGTTTCAGCATGGTGGCTATTTGTCTATCTAATAACTGCAATATAGTTCAATTTGGATCTAACATTACTTTTAAGAAGATAACAATAGACCTTATACATTGCAATTAGAAGCCAGTATCTCTCCCATTTTCTTTCACTTGCCCTCTCTCTACCTGTCTCCTTTTATTTTCCTCTCCCTCTCTATTTCTGTCCCCCTTCTCTCTCCCTTTCTCCCACCTCCTCTCTCTCTCCCTTTAAAATAAGTTACATAAATTGTACAGACCTGTGAGTCGTCTGCAATCTATAGCATAAGACACATAGCTATTGTAAGGGGCAGTTTCTATACTGTGGTGACTTTGTGATGTCATAATGGGCAGTGTGACCAGCCTAGCTATGATGGGTTACTAACTGTGGCAATAACAGTTTATATAAAGGGGTATAATGTCCACTAATGTGCAGGAATCAGTGGGATTAAAACATTTTAATATCCACTAATCTATGTGATTAAAATACATCTTGTTTTTGGCTTGTAGTAATTGCCACAAATGTCAAACATGAGTAAGGGTTTTGCAAAAATGTTAGTTTAGTGAATCAGCATTTTCCCACAGTAAATAAGGTTTAATAATTTTAAATGTGAATGTGTTTTGTAATTTTTTTGGAACAGTGGGAAAATGTTACAAGTGACTTGATGGTACAATGTCCAACTCTAATTATTGTCTATGTCCTGATAATGGTTTATTGACATACAATGTGTTTAAATTTAGTGCAGCCCATGTTTAATATATATTTTTATTGACCTTTGTATGCTTAGTCAGGTCTGTAGCCCAAATATATGAACAGTTTAGTTTAAAGGAACATGAAACCCATTTTGTTTCTTTCATGATTCAGATAGAATTTGTTTTATTTTCTTGGTATCCTTTGCTGAAAAGGATACCTAGGTAGGCTCAGGAGCTGCTGATTGGTGGCTGTACACATATGCTTCTTATTATTAATGTATTCAGCTAGCTCCCAGTAATGCATTGATGCTCCTTCAAGAAAGGATAACAAGATACCGGTAATATTAGATAATAGAAGTAAATTGCGAAGTGGCTTAAAATTGTATGTTCTATTTGAATAATAAAAGAGAAATTTGAAGTTTCATGTCTCTTTAAAATGTGGCAGGTGAAAATTCTGTTAAATATTTGGTAAACGGCTTAATAACAGGCAATAGTATCTCCCCTAATTTTAAAAGCTTCAAGTGCTTCCTGAAGACTCTACTATTCTGCTTACAACCTACACTAACCTTCCTATCTCCACTGCTATCCCCTAAAACCCATAGCATGTAAGCCTATGGGGCCCATTTATGAAGCTCCCCCGTGTTTCTGGCGAGTCTTCAGACTCGCCAGAAACACCAGTTATGAAGCAGCGGTCTAAAGAATGCTGCTTCATAACCCTGTCCGGCAGCTCTCATGAGGCGGACAGGAATCGCCAGAAATCAACCGGATCGAGTACGATCGGGTTGATTGACACCTTCCTGCTGGCGGCCGATTGGCCGCGAGTCAGCAGGGGGCGCGTTGCACCAGCAGCTCTTGTGAGCTGCTGGTGCAATGTTAAATGCGGAGAGCGTATTGCTCTCCGCATTCAGCGAGGTCTTGCGGACCTGATTCGCACTGTAGGATCAGGTCCGCATGACATTTGATAAATAGGCCCCTATGAGTCCAAATGTTTGTAGTTCACCTTCATAAGAGCCGATTAAAAACAGTGCAACTCTCGGCAGGACTCTCTCTCCTAATTTGATCCCTGTAATCGTTTTTATATACCACCTATGTTCATAGCGCTGCGGAACCTGTTGGCGCTCTACAAATACCTGATAATAATAAAATAATAATAGTGACTGATGATTTTCTTTTCTTCTCTTTTTCTTTTTCTTCCGTCTCTCATCTCTATCTGTTTAAATTATATAAAAAACGAAAGCTTGGCAAATTTTGCAGAAAAGGTTTTGAACAAATATATACACCATTTGTATCAAACGATTGTAATTTGATTTATATGTTAACATATATATTCGTTATTCCTGTCATTTTTTGGAACTTTAATAAAAGCCGCTAATAAAAAAATAAAAAGAAATTTCTCTCACTCAAAAGATCCATTAAAATAAGTAATTTTCATAATGAAAAAAAAAATAGCGGGTGAAAGATCTTACGTTCCCATTTTCATATTTAAAAAACTTGTACCTCTCAGCATCACTTCCAGTGATATTAGCTTTTAATTTTCAATACCCAAAAATCTTAATAAAGTAGGACATACACAACAGTAGAAACTAATAATATTTAGGGGTTATATTCAGTATTGTATACTGTGACAACATCCCTATTAATTCACTATTTAAAACAGTAGAATTGTTTTTATCAAAAAATGCATGATAAAAAAAGACAATGCAAAAGCACTGAATTTCAAATGAGTAGTAGATTTTTTCTGACATATTTCAAAGTTAGTTCCATTTTAAGCCCCCGTGTCATGTGACAACCATCAGCCAATCAAACAAAATGCATATACGTATATACTGTGAATTCTTGCACATGCTCAGTAGGAGCTAGTGCCCCTGAACGTGTGCATATTAAAATATTGTGCACATTTTGATAATGGAAGTGATTTGGAAAGCTGGAAAATGTCATACTCTGTCTAAATCATGTAAGTTTGATTTAGACTTTAGTATTTCTTTAAAGGTACTTTAAACACTATGGGGTCTGTTTATCAATCAGCAGATGCTGCTTTGGAGCCCTTCAGGGCAGGCACGCTCATGCAAGCATCCTTGCCGCAAGTTAAAAAAACGGCAGTCTAATGGTCACCTCAGAGATGGTGGAGTTCAAACACTCCAAACAACGTGATGACTGACCACAAGAATTAGGCGGTGCTGCACAATAAAACCCTTTTTACAAAGTCAAATGTGAGCAGTGGATGTACAGAGTCTGCTGCCCACACGCCGTGATCACAAGGGGCCAGGATCTCAAGTAGGTAAGTAAATACACATTTCTACATATAGATTTTTTTTGGTACAATATATATCTATACCTATTTATCTATAGGATTATATGTACTGTAGGTATAGATATATACAGGAATATCTATTTAGAAAAACTTAGAACATATTTCCCTATGTGCAGAACATTAGAATGTGACATATTTATAGTGAATACATAGTTAAAACATTTATTAAAAATGAATATTGGATAAATATGCTTTTACATGTCTTTATGTACTTGATTGCAAAGGGCTCCTATGCACTTATATATATATATATATATATTACATATATACAGGGAGTGCAGAATTATTAGGCAAATGAGTATTTTGACCACATCATCCTCTTTATGCATGTTGTCTTACTCCAAGCTGTATAGGCTCGAAAGCCTACTACCAATTAAGCATATTAGGTGATGTGCATCTCTGTAATGAGAAGGGGTGTGGTCTAATGACATCCACACCCTATATCAGGTGTGCATAATTATTAGGCAAGTTCCTTTCCTTTGGCAAAATGGGTCAAAAGAAGGACTTGACAGTCTCAGAAAAGTAAAAAATAGTGAGATATCTTGCAGAGGGATGCAGCACTCTTAAAATTTCAAAGCTTCTGAAGCGTGATCATCGAACAATCAAGCGTTTCATTCAAAATAGTCAACATGGACGCAAGAAGCGTGTGGAAAAACCAAGGCGCAAAATAACTGCCCCTGAACTGAGAAAAGTCAAGCTTGCAGCTGCCAAGATGCCACTTCCCACCAGTTTGGCCATATTTCAGAGCTGCAACATCACTGGAGTGCCCAAAAGCACAAGGTGTGCAATACTCAGAGACATGGCCAAGGTAAGAAAGGCTGAAAGACGACCACCACTGAACAAGACACACAAGCTGAAACATCAAGACTGGGCCAAGAAATATCTCAAGACTGATTTTTCTAAGGTTTTATGGACTGATGAAATGAGAGTGAGTCTCGATGGGCCAGATGGATGGGCCCGTGGCTGGATTGGTAAAGGGCAGAGAGCTCCAGTCCGACTCAGACGCCGGCAAGGTGGAGGTGGAGTACTGGTTTGGGCTGGTATCATCAAAGATGAGCTTGTGGGGCCTTTTCGGGTTGAGGATGGAGTCAAGCTCAACTCCCAGTCCTACTGCCAGTTTCTGGAAGACACCTTCTTCAAGCAGTGGTACAGGAAGAAGTCTGCATCCTTCAAGAAAAACATGATTTTCATGCAGGACAATGCTCCATCACACGCGTCCAAGTACTCCACAGCGTGGCTGGCAAGAAAGGGTATAAAAGAAGAAAATCTAATGACATGGCCTCCTTGTTCACCTGATCTGAACCCCATTGAGAACCTGTGGTCCATCATCAAATGTGAGATTTACAAGGAGGGAAAACAGTACACCTCTCTGAACAGTGTCTGGGAGGCTGTGGTTGCTGCTGCACGCAATGTTGATGGTGAACAGATCAAAACACTGACAGAATCCATGGATGGCAGGCTTTTGAGTGTCCTTGCAAAGAAAGGTGGCTATATTGGTCACTGATTTGTTTTTGTTTTGTTTTTGAATGTCAGAAATGTATATTTGTGAATGTTGAGATGTTATATTGGTTTCACTGGTAAAAATAAATAATTGAAATGGGTATATATTTGTTTTTTGTTAAGTTGCCTAATAATTATGCACAGTAATAGTCACCTGCACACACAGATATCCCCCTAAAATAGCTATAACTAAAAACAAACTAAAAACTACTTCCAAAACTATTCAGCTTTGATATTAATTAGTTTTTTGGGTTCATTGAGAACATGGTTGTTGTTCAATAATAAAATTAATCCTCAAAAATACAACTTGCCTAATAATTCTGCACTCCCTGTATATATATATATATATATATATATATATATATATATATATATATATATATATTTATATTTATACATATGTATTTATGTGTTTATATGTGCATATATGTCTGTAAATGCATATATGCGCATATAAATACATATGTATACATATATAGATATATATATACATGTCTACATGTATGGGATTGATCATGTAAGATTTTGATGCTTATGCAAGAGCAGGAATATAAAAAAAGTAAAAAAAAAATAGTAAAAGAGAAGAGAAGGAAGGAAGGAAAAAAGAAAAGAGAAAAAAAGTTTTTTTAAAAAAATTATAATATTTGATACCGCTCCTTTAAACGAAAGGATGATAATCATAAGGCACGCTATTTTCATAGAATGCTGGAATATGGATGTGGATTGGATGTTTTGAAATGATTAGTGTCATTTCCTGGTTCTATGTATGTTTTGCAAACACCTATTTTTTGTCATATGATCTGTAGGTATCATGTGACTTACCTTGGTTATCCTGTTACTTTTTGATTGGCTTGCTATGGTGATAAATACCTGAAATTGAGGCTTGCAATTTGCCTTTGATAAAACTGTATGCGAAATGTGTGTCAGGCTTTCCTGGTGAGTCCAGTGCCCTTTGGGCCAGTTTATTAATTTTTCTTGATTGTGATAACATTTTTTTTTTTGCTGTTTTCAGGGATAATAGCACAGGAACACCCAATCCTTTTTAAATAATTGCGGTGGGGTGTCATGAAAGTGTTAGCAGATTGCCACCCCTTTCTGGCTCCAGTGTGGAGTACTTAATATAGTCACAGACAGAATTATGTAAGGGAGGTTTTTGTGTTTATTGCCACACATTGTAATAGGGATAGTTACCCCTTTTGTGCTTATATATTGATTTTTTTTTTCATTTTTTTGCTGGGCCCTGGACTCACCACCAGTATTTTCAATTTTTTTTTCTTTTTTACATGGTTTTTACCTATGTTTTTAACTTTTCACTAATAAAGGTTATTTTTTATGAAAATAATTGTTATATTTTGGGTACTTCGTAATTCTGTAAACTCTGAGTGCTTAGGGGATGCTTATTTTCATTATTTTTATTTTATTAGATAGTGTATACAGTATATGAGTGTAACACTTTATTTTAATGTATTTATGTTGTGTTTAATGAAACTTTTTTAGCTCTAAACCTTTATGAGGTTATCAGTTGTGCTAACCGGACAAACGCAAATTTAATTTGTGTGGTCGTGTTTACTTTCAACTTGTAATACGCTCATATAGCATGTTAATGTTAGTGCACCATTTGTAATCTAGCAGTAAGTGTATTAAAATCCTTGTTAGTCTAGTAGGGGGTGCATGACCCCTCCATATGTCCCTGGTCTCTGGGAGAAATACATCAGGAGATTATAATCTAAAATTTTTGGGGCTGCTGGGCTTAGTATAAAACACTTTTCTCAGTGGCCAAATCAAAATATACTAGTGGCAAGGTTGTTTGTATACTTCAGGAAGAGGGAGATTAAATTCATCCACCCCATGTAGTTATTTATCAAGCATAGACAAAGTACAGTGAGTTTGTGTATATGTCAGGGCAGCACTGTACATGGCTGTTCATATCTCATTGCAGTTTTTATTTTGTGTTTTTATAATCCATAAGCAACATTTGTTTGGAGTCTTTTGTTGTCTTCACTAAAAAAGTATAAGGTCAGTCTTGTTCATGACAACCAATATAGGTATCTGACATATGCATAATGTAATACAATTAATTTGCAATTCTATCTGCACCACACTTTTCAACCAATATATATATTTTTTTTAACAAAACACGTCAACCATAATTCAGTGCAAAGTTAATTGTCACCAAAAATACAAGTATCTTCCGATTTAACAGCCAATCAGAATTTATAACACATTTTACTAATTGCATGAGAAAAATAATATAAATTGGACCCATTCCATAAATACCATTAGCCTTAAAAAATATTGCCATGGTGGGGGGGGTGTGTCTGAACCACGATCGGGAGCGGTTGCATTTTTCTGGGCTCCAGTGGAACCTCATTTAATCTGCCCATAAGAAGGCCCATACAGCTATCTTGCTGTTTTCATACACTGTACTGCCACATTTGAGTGTGGCAATTCATATCATCTACCTGAAGCTGTATTTTTGAAGCTGCAGCGGGAAGTCAGACGTAAGAGGCCTAGTGCGGCGGCACATAATAGGCAGCGCCACCCCCTCGGGTAACCGAGGTTTCTTGCTACGGCTGGGCAGGCTAGCGGATATATCGGAATCTCGCTAACAGCACTCAACTATTAAAACATAAAGGAGAAAGGAACAAATAACTAATACTAACGGCAGACAGACGCCAAAACTCACTACGCAATAGGGTCAAAATGGCTGCCGCAGAGGATATCAGCTCTCAAGACATTTTTAACAATGAGCATTGGCGAAGATTCAAGGCACTTTGTTTGCGCCTCATTGAACGCGCACTCCATGATGCATGGTTGTCACAATACCCTGAGAGGGCAACTCAGGGACTTACGGAGTTATCTCTCCCAGAGAAAATACAGCAGCCAGCAGATACTCTGGAAACTATTAGCATCTCCCCTTCCAGGCTGATATGTGACACGACGCAACTGGAGACATCAAACTTCATGCAAACCAGAGATATAATCTTAGAGAGAAAAGATACCACTGTGATGGGGACTCCTGCTCTTGATGGTACACGGATCGGTCCTCCGCAGTCTACGACATATTTCTTGCTGGTTGCGACCCAGAGGGGTCTTGGGGGGGAACCCCCGGGAAGCCGAAGCCAAAGGTCAAACGCCGCTCCAGCTGGAGGATCCATCAGATGTTGGCGACATCCACAGCTATCTCCCGGAGAAAATTGTTCCTAGATACAGGTACTCTTCTACACCGGGTGTTTACGGAGGGTTAGCCACCACATAAAAAAAAAAGATTTCATGGTCTGTGAACACTGGACTCTATGACACCATACAAAACCCCATGGTCACTATTAAAATGGGTCCTCTCAGGCGATCAAAGCTCAGGGGACTTGGGACTCTGTTTTTTTTCCCTCCGGATGGCACATGAGATTAAATCTGGGACATGGTGTAATAATATGCCAATATATTATTTTGTCTAACCCCTTTAATGATCCACTTTGTTGATAACTGTGTTTTTGTTTTTATTGTCACACAACTTTGTTTGGTGCAAATGCTATATATCTGTTTGTGTTTTTGTTTTGAATGTAACCTTGATTAGCTTTATTAGACTGACAGTTCTGACCAGTTAAGGGAAATTATTAGAGTAATCAGAGACAGGAGATATATTTCAACACTCCCATAACAGTCAGCAGGTCTGGCTGTGAAATAGACACTACCACAGCATTGACAGCAGCTCTATATATACAGTGCCATTAGTATGAACTAAAGGGAATACTGAGTAGTACACCTCACCTCCACAAACACATAACACCACTAGTTGCTAATCTGACCCTTTTATAGAATGGATGTTAAATAAATAGAACCTCTAACCAAGGCCATAGGGAATAGACCTGTCATTTAGCAAAATCCCCCTATAGTAAAACCAACCTGCTAACATTATTGAGAGGCACGTGTGCTCTGGATAATCTATGTCGGGCTCCACGGCTTGCGGCCGGGTTGTGGAGAGAACCTGATGGGCTTAGACACCAACATGTAGTTCTGACATGTTCCTGGTTGCTCACTCAGGGAGACATATATGGGGGACCAGTCTACATGCAGTGCTACTTCTTGACAGCGAGGAGAGGAATCATGATTGATATTTCTGTATATTGCCTATATAATAAAGTAGGGGTTGGGCTGTCTTCTAACTTATCCCTTGACCTTTTTGTCAGACAGATGGGCGATCCTATCAAGGTTATACACTGAAATAATTATACATGACAGCATAAATACTTTTCTGGCCTTGAGACACTTCAAAAGCAGCTTATGTAATGCCCACTAAGTAACCCTTATAGTGTGAGGTGAGACATAGGATCTCTTTTATAGTCATTACCTGGCAGAGTTCTCAATTACAGCACCTGATACATATTTTAATATCAATACTAAGAGTGATTCACATTTCATGTTTATTTGCTGTGCTGTGTGCTTGCCCAGTTGTAGTCTTGACATCTTTATCTCGAGTATCTTCTTTGTTATTTTTTTTTTTTTTTCTATGATGCCACTGTTTAGTTTTTCTTATGTTATATGTCTAATATAAACCCCTGGACTCTTATTAAGATAACAAGACAAGGTCCAAGAGTGGCCTATACTGGTATTTATAGGGGCTGAAAAATGAGGACTATAATTTTTTTTCTGTACATCAAATGATTGTTGTATTGTTTTCTTTATATGATCTGTTCACATCTTTTTCCTAAATAAAAAAAAAAATAAAAAAAAAATATTGCCATGGTGGCATCACGTTTTACCCTGGAAGAAATTAAGGCCTAGATTTAGAGTTCTGCGTTAGTCGTCCAAACCAGCGTTAGGGGGTCCTAACGCTGATTTTGGCCGCCCGCTGGTATTTAGAGTCAGTCAGGAAAGGGTCTAACGCTCACTTTCCAGCCGCGACTTTTCCATACCGCAGATCCCCTTACTTCAATTGCGTATCCTATCTTTTCAATGGGATCTTTCTAATGCTGGTATTTAGAGTCTTGGCTGAAGTGAGCGTTAGAACTCTAACGACAAAACTCCAGCCGCAGAAAAAAGTCAGGAGTTAAGAGCTTTATAGGCTAACGCCGGTTTATAAAGCTCCTAACTACTGTGCTCTAAAGTATACTAACACCCATAAACTACCTATGTACCCCTAAACCGTGGTCCCCCCACATTGCCGCCACTCTAATAACATTTTTTAACCCCTAATCTGCCGAACGCACACCACTGCAACCTACATTATCCTTATGTACCCCTAATCTACTGCCCCTAACATCGCCAACCCCTATATTATATTTATTACCCCCTAATCTGCCCCCCCACATCGCTGCTACCTACCTACACTTCTTAACCCCTAATCTGCCGACTGGACTTCGCCGCCACTATAATAAATGTATTAACCCCTAAACCGCCTCACTCCCACCTCAAAAACCCTATTATAAATAGTATTAACCCCTAATCTGCCCTCCCTAACATCGCCGAAACCTAACTTCAAGTATTAACCCCTAATCTACCGACCGGACCTCGCCGCTACTATAATAAATGTATTAACCCCTAAAGCTAAGTCTAACCCTAACACTAACACCCCCCTAAGTTATATATAATTTTTATCTAACGAAATAAATTAACTCTTATTAAATAAATTAATCCTATTTAAAGCTAAATACTTACCTGTAAAATGAACCCTAAGATAGCTACAATATAATTAATAATTACATTGTAGCTATTTTAGGATTTATATTTATTTTACAGGCAACTTTGTATTTATTTTAACTAGGTACAATAGCTATTAAATAGTAAATAACTATTTAATAGCTACCTAGTTAAAATAATTACAAAATTACCTGTAAAATAAATCCAAACCTAAGTTACAATTAAACCTAACACTACACTATCAATAAATTAATTAACTAAACTATTTACAATTATCTACAATTAAATCAACTAAACTAAATTACAAAAACAAACAAACACTAAATTACAAAAAAATAAAAAGATTGCAAGAATTTTAAACTAATTACACCTACTCTAAGCCCCCTAAAAAAATAACAAAGCCCCCCAAAATAAAAAAATGCCCTACTCTATTCTAAAATAAAAAGTTAACAGCTCTTTTACCTTACCAGCCCTTAAAAGGGCCTTTTGCGGGGCATGCCTCAAAGAAAACAGCTCTTTTGCATTTAAATAAACATACAATACCCCCCAACATTACAACCCACCACCCACATACCCATAATCAAATCTAACACTAAGCCCCTAAAGATCTCCCTACCTTATCTTCACCACGCCGGGTATCACCGATCCGTCCAGAAGAGGGTCCGAAGTCTTCATCCTATCTGGCAAGAAGAGGTCCAGAAGAGGGTCCAAAGTCTTCATCCTATCCGGCAAGAAGAGGACATCCGGACCGGTAGACATGTTCATCCAGGCGGCGTCTTCTATCTTCATCCATCCAGCGCGGAGCGGGACCATCTTGAAGCAGCTGATGCGGATCCATCCTCTTCTTCCGGCGACTGCCGACGAATGAAGGTTCCAAGATGGCGTCCCTCGAATTCCGATTGGCTGATAGGATTCTATCAGCCAATCGGAATTAAGGTAGGAAAAATCTGATTGGCTGATTGAATCATTTGTACACTCATTTCACTAAAATCCTCAGGTAACTTGAAATTGAATTAACTATTTGCAATGTCAAATGTCAAACATTAACAAAATAAAATATTTATTTATTCACAGATATAGATATATATTTATATTTTTGTTTGGGAAGGCAGATATTTGGTAATTAACACTTTGTTTAAAAATGTATATTTAGATAGATGAAAACATATCTGAGCAGAAAGTAAAAAAAACAAAAGATGAAGATATGCAAAATATTAACTATTAACAACTTTATCCTACTACTTATAAACTACTTACTATTAACTCTTAACTATTTACTAATATCTATTAACGACTAGCTAATCTATACTACCTATATACTTCTAATACCAAATCATTTAGGGTACTTTTCAATTACTGGACAGCCACTGCCAGCAAATTGTGCTATAGATTTTGTATCTGTTTTTGCCAAAGTACAGTAGAAGCTAAAATTCTCCCATCTCCACTCTCTGGGGGATTCAAGGGGATGGGAAGAGAGAAATCAATTTATGAGTTTCACTTGGAGTGAATGCCAAAAGATTGGTGCAGAGCACCGCCAATCCTTTGGCATCCACCCTATGTGAAACTCGTGGACTGATGCTTCGCCCCCCTTGAGAGTGGAGGTGGGGAAATTTCAGCATCTATTTTATTTTCGCTATAACGGAACAAAACTTTATTGCGCTAGAGTGGTGTTCCATTAATGTAAAAGTACCTTAACTTATTTATAAATTAATGTCACTCATTTGCAAAACAACTATGCATGAGGTTATTATTAACCCTTTAAAAAAAAAGTCAGAACTGCAATGTATAACAAGGAGAAATATTCGCCTAGATTACGAGTTTTGCGTTAGGCTTAAAAAAGCAGTGTTAGCCGGTCCTAATGCTGCTTTTTAACTCCCGCTGGTATTACGTGTCTTGCAGGTACAGGTTTACCGCTCACTTTTTTGTCCAGACTTGGAAATACCGCAAATCCACTTACGTAAATTGCGTATCCTCTTTTTTTCAATGGGACTTGCATAGCGTCGGTATTATGAGTCTGCCGAAAAGTGAGCGGTACACCCTCTCCTGTCAAGACTGGTACCGCGTTTTAAAGTCAGTAGTTAAGAGTTTTACACTACAACACCGTAGCATAAAACTCTTAACTAAAGTGCTAAAAAGTACACTAACACCCATAAACTACCTATTAACCCCTAAACCGAGGCCCTCCCACATCGCAAACACTAAAAGAAATATTTTAACCCCTAATCTGCCGAACCGGACATCGCCGCCACTATAATAAATATATTAACCCCTAAACCGCCGCACTCCCACCTTGCAAACACTAGTTAAATATTATTAACCCCTAATCTGCCATCCCTAACATCGCCGCTACTTACATACATTTATTAACCCCTAATCTGCCATCCCCAACGTCGCCGCCACTATATTAAAGTTATTAACCCCTAAATCTAGGTCTAACCCTCACCCTAACACCCACTAACATAAATATAATTAAAAGAAATCTAACTAAACATTCCTATCATTAACTAAATTATTCCTATTTAAAACTAAATACTTACCTGTAAAATAAACCCTAAGCTAGCTATAATATAACTAATAGTTACATTGTAGCTAGCTTAGGGTTTGTATTTATTTTAACTAGGTAGAATAGTTATTAAATAGTTATTAACTATTTAATAACTACCTAGCTAAAATACACATTTAACTGTAAAATAAAACCTAACCTAAGTTACAATTACACCTAACACTACACCTAACACTACACTATAATTAAATAAATTAACTAAATTAAATACATTAACTAAATTACATACAATTAGCTAAATTAAATTATCTAATGTACAAAACACTAAATTACAGAAAATAATAAACAAATTACAGAAATTTAAACTAATTACACCTAATCTAACAGCCCTATTAAAATAAAAAAGCCCCCCCCAAAATAAAAAAACCCTAGCCTAAACTAAACTACCAATAGCCCTTAAAAGGGTCTTTTGCGGGGCATTGCCCCAAAGTAACCAGCTCTTTTACCTGTAAAAAAAATACAAACAACCCCCACAACAGTAAAACTCACCACCCACACAACCAACCCCCCAAATAAAACCCTAACTAAAACAACCTAAGCTCCCCATTGCCCTGAAAAGGGCATTTGGATGGGCATTGCCCTTAAAAGAGCAGTTAGCTCTTTTGCCGCCCAAAGTCTCTAATCTAAAAAATAAAACCCACCCAATACACCCTAAAAAAAAACTAACACTAACCCCCTGAAGATCGACTTACCGGGAGACGTCTTCATCCAAGCCGGATGAAGTGGTCCTCCAGACGGGCAGAAGTCTTCATCCAAGCCGGGCAAAAGTGGTCCTCCAGAAGGGCAGAACACTTCATCCAGACGGCATCTTTTATCTTCATTCATCCGGCGCGGAGCGGGTCCATCTTCTTTTATTTTTTAGATTAGGGACTTTGGGCGGCAAAAGAGCTAACTGCCCTTTTAAGGGCAATGCCCATCCAAATGCCCTTTTCAAGGCAATGGGGAGCTTAGGTTTTTTTAGTTAGGGTATTATTTTGGGGGGTTGGTTGTGTGGGTGGTGGGTTTTACTGTTGAGGGGTTGTTTGTATTTTTTTTTACAGGTAAAAGAGCTGATTACTTTGGAGCAATGCCCCGCAAAAGGCCCTTTTAAGGCTAGGCTAGGTTTTTTTTTATATTGGGGGGCTTTTTTATTTTCATAGGGCTATTAGATTAGATGTGATTAGTTTAAATTTCTGTAATTTGTTTATTTTCTGTAATTTAGTGGGGGGGGGGTTTTTGTACTTTAGATAATTTAATTTAATTTAGCTAATTGTATGTAATTTAGTTAATTTATTTTATTTATTTAATTATAGTGTAGCGTTAGGTGTAATTGTAACTTAGGTTAGGTTTTATTTTACAGGTAAATTTGTATTTATTTTAGCTAGGTAGTTATTCAATAGTTAATAACTATTTAATAGCTATTCTACCTAGTTAAAATAAATACAAACTTGTCTGTAAAATAAAAATAAACCCTAAGTTAGATACAATGTAACTATTTGTTATATTATAGCTAGCTTAGGGTTTATTTTACAGGTAAGTATTTAGTTTTAAATAGGAATAATTTAGCTAATGATAGTGAGTTTATTTTATTTATTTTATTTATTTAAATTATATTTAAGTTAGGGGTGTTAGGTTTAGGGTTAGACTTAGGTTTAGGGGTTAATACATTTAATATAGTGGTGGCGACGTTGGGGGCGGCAGATTGGGGTTAATAAGTGTAGGTAGGTTGTGGCGACATTGGGGGCAGCAGATTAGGGGTTAATAAATATAATGTAGGTGTCGGCGATGTTGGGGGCAGCAGATTAGGGGTTAACAAGTATAATGTAGGTGGCGGCGGTGTCCAGAGCGGCAGATTAGGGGTTAATAATATAATGTAGGTTTTGGCGATGTCGGGGGTGGCAGATTAGGGGTTAAAAAGTGTACGATTAGTTTTGTATAGACTCGGGATTCATGTTAGGGTGTTAGGTGTAGAATAAATTTTATTTCCCATAGGAATCAATGGGGCTGGATTAGAGAGATTTACGCTGCTTTTTTGCAGGTGTTAGACTTTTTTTCAGCCGGCTCTCCCCGTTGATTCCTATGGGAAAATCGTGCACAAGTATGTTACACCAGCTCACCGCTGACTTAAGCAGCGCTGGTATTGGAGGTAATGAGCAAAATGTTGCTCTATGCTCACTTCTTGTCTTTTAACGACGGGTTTCTAAAAACTCATAATACCAGCGCTGCAGGTAAGTGAGCGGTGAGTGAAAATTGCTCGTTAGCACCGCATAGCCTCTAAAGCAAAACTCGTAATCTAGGCCATGATTTGCAAACATAAATTTATAATTTCAGAGAATCCTTCAGATTTAATTGTTTTTGAGAAAATTTGCAAATTAATAGATGAAGTCCAGCCTTTTGACAAAGCACAAGTGTCTGCTGTGAAAGGTAATTTTAAAGACTTTTAAAAGTCTTTAAAATTAATCCATATATAACTAATGCATTTTTTAACATTTACAGATGTTGTGTAAAGAGATGAGATCCTGGACGTTCAAGATGAGCCTACAAAATCTGAAAAGAAGTACAGAAACTGAACCAAGTATTACAGATAAACATTTATTGAGAAAATCTACCACTTAAGGAAATGTTTGCATAATTATTTCAAAACAGTACTGAAAAATTAAAGTAGTAGCAATTCAGTTACTTTAACATGTATTTGATACTGTGCAATTCTCCAGGGCACTTATTAAAAAAGGATGTGCAGTAGATTTGTTCCTTTTAGAAAACACAAATCATGATGTGTTTTTGAAGAATTATTTTATTTTTTCAGAAAACTTTTGTCATACTTCAGACACTTTAGTAAAAATGAATCATGCTTTCTTTGGAGTGACTTCTTTATTCGTTTGGATGATTCTGGGGAAAAAAAGAACAATGTAATGCTCCACATTTTAAATTTACAAAGAGGCCTGTCATTTGTGTTTTGTCTTGTGCTAGCTGTATATATGAGTCCCTGGGTTGTGCAGGGCTAAATTTACATTCTGTCATAATGACTGAATAGCCTACACTCTTAACCAAACTTTATTACTCCCCCCCCCCCCTTTTATTTCCCAAATAAAGACATGACAAACAGAGCTGGGAGGAAGACACTCAGGTCGCATTTATTTAAACGGCTAGTGTGCATGATCACAATAGCAGGTTACTTACGGCTAGATTTAGAGTTTTGTCGGTAATGACCCGCGTAGCTAACGCTGGCTTTTTTTCCCCTGCACCTTTTAAATACCGCTGGTATTTAGAGTTCACAGAAGGGCTGGTTAGGCTCCAAAAAGGGAGCGTATAGCATGATTTACCGCCACTGCAACTCTCAATACCAGCTGTGCTTACGGACGCGGCCAGCTTAAAAAACGTGCTCGTGCACGATTCCCCCATAGGAAACAATGGGGCAGTTTGAGCTGAAAAAAAACCTAACACCTGCAAAAAAGCAGCGTTCAGCTCCTAACGCAGCCCCATTGTTTCCTATGGGAAACACTTCCTAAGTCTGCACCTAACACCCTAACATGTACCCCGAGTCAAAACACCCCTAACCTTACACTTATTAACCTCTAATCTGCCGCCCCCGATATCGCTGACCCCTGCATATTTTTTTAACCCCTAATCTGCCGCTCCGTACACCGCCACAACCTACATTATCCCTATGTACCCCTAATCTGCTGCCCCTAACACCGCCGGCCCCTATATTACATTTATTAACCCCTAATCTGCCGCTCCCAATGTCGCCTCCACCTACCTACAATTATTAACCCCTAATCTGCTGACCAGACCTCGCCGCTACTCTAATAAATGTATTAACCCCTAAAGCTAAGTCTAACCCTAACCCTAACACCCCCCTAAGTTAAATATAATTTAAACCTAACAAAATAAATTAACTCTTATTAAATAAATTATTCCTATTTAAAGCTAAATACTTACCTGTAAAATAAATCCTAATATAGCTACAATATAAATTATAATTATATTGTAGCTATTTTAGGATTAATATTTATTTTACAGGCAACTTTGTATTTATTTTAACCAGGTACAATAGCTATTAAATAGTTAATAACTATTTAATAGCTACCTAGTTAAAATAATAACAAAATTACCTGTAAAATAAATCCTAACCTAAGTTACAATTAAACCTAACACTACACTATCAATAAATTAATTAAATATAATACCTACTAATAAATACAATTAAATAAACTAACTAAAGTACAAAAAATAAAAAAGAACTAAGTTACAAAAAATAAAAAAATATTTACAAACATTAGAAAAATATTACAACAATTTTAAGCTAATTACACCTACTCTAAGCCCCCTAATAAAATAACAAAGCCCCCCAAAATAAAAAAATGCCCTACCCTATTCTAAAATTAAAATGGAAAAGCTTGTTTACCTTACCAGCCCTTAAAAGGACCTTTTGCGGGGCATGCCCCAAAGAATTCAGCTCTTTTGCCTGGAAAAAAAAAAACGTACAATACCCCCCCCCAACATTACAACCCACCACCCACATACCCCTAATCTAACCCTAACCCCCCTTAAATAAACCTAACGCTAAGCCCCTGAAGATCTTCCTACCTTATCTTCACCACGCCGGGTATCACCGATCGGTCCAGGCTCCGATGTTTTGATCCAAGCCAAAGCAGGGGCTGAAGACGTCCATCCTCCGGCTGAAGTCTTGATCCAAGCCAAAGCAGGGGCTGAAGACGTCCATCCTCCGGCTGAAGTCTTGATCCAAGCCCAAGCGGGGGCTGAAGACGTCCATCCTCCGGCTGAATTCTTGATCCAAGCGGCGGCTAAAGAAGTCCATCATCGGGCAGAAGTCTTCATCCTATCCGGGCAGAAGAGGAGATCTGGACCGGTAGACATCTTCATCCAAGCGGCATCTTCTATCTTCTTCGATCCGATGACGAGCGGCTCCATCTTCAAGACCTCCGGCGCGGATCCATCCTCTTCTTCCGATGTCCTAATACAGAATGAAGGTTCCTTTAAGGGACGTCATCCAAGATGGCTTCCCTCGAATTCCGATTGGCTGATAGGATTCTATCAGCCAATCGGAATTAAGGTAGGAAAATTCTGATTGGCTGATGGAATCAGCGAATCAGATTCAAGTTCAATCCGATTGGCTGATCCAATCAGATTGAGCTCGCATTCTATTGGCTGTTCCGATCAGCCAATAGAATACGAGCTCAATCTGATTGGCTCATTGGATCAGCCAATCGGATTGAACTTGAATCTGATTGGCTGATTCCATCAGCCAATCAGAATTTTCCTACCTTAATTCAGATTGGCTGATAGAATCCTATCAGCCAATGGGAATTCGAGGGACGCCATCTTGGATGAAGTCCCTTAAAGGAACCTTCATTCTGTTTTAAGACGTCGGAAGAGGAGGATGGATCCACGCCGGAGATCTTGAAGATGGAGCCGCTCGTCATCGGATGGAAGAAGATAGAAGATGCCGCTTGGATGAAGATGTCTACCGGTCCGGATCTCCTCTTCTGCCCGGATAGGATAAAGACTACTGCCCGATGATGGACTTCTTCAGCCGCCTCTTGGATCAAGACTTCAGCCGGAGGATGGACGTCTTCAGCCCCCGCTTGGGTTTGGATCAAGCCTTCAGCCGGAGGATGGACGTCTTCAGCCCCCGCTTGGGCTTGGATCAAGACATCGGAGCCTGGACCGATCGGTGATACCCAGCATGGTGAAGATAAGTTAGGAAGATCTTCAGGGGCTTAGTGTTAGGTTTATTTAAGGGGGATTTGGGTTAGATTAGGGGTATGTGGGTGGTGGGTTGTAATGTTGGGGGGGGGGTATTGTATGTTTTTTTTTCCAGGCAAAAGAGCTGAATTCTTTGGGGCATGCCCCACAAAAGGCCCTTTTAATGGCTGGTAAGGTAAAAGAGCTTTTCTATTTTAATTTTAGAATAGGGTAGGGCATTTTTTTTATTTTGGGGGGCTTTGTTATTTTATTAGGGGGCTTAGAGTAGGTGTAATTAGCTTAAAATTGTTGTAATATTTTTCTAATGTTTTTAAATATTTTTTTATTTTTTGTAACTTAGTTCTTTTTTATTTTTTGTACTTTAGTTAGTTTATTTAATTGTATTTATTTGTAGGTATTGTATTTAAATAATTTATTGATAGTGTAGTGTTAGGTTTAATTGTAGATAATTGTAGGTATTTTATTTAATTAATTTATTGATAGTGTAGTGTTAGGTTTAATTGTAACTTAGGTTAGGATTTATTTTACAGGTAATTTTGTAATTATTTTAACTAGGTAACTAAATAGTTATGAACTATTTAATAGCTATTGTACCTGGTTAAAATAAATACAAAGTTGCCTGTAAAATAAATATTAATCCTAAAATAGCTACAATATAATTATAATTTATATTGTAGCTATATTAGGATTTATTTTACAGGTAAGTATTTAGCTTTAAATAGGAATAATTTATTTAATAAGAGTTAATTTATTTCGTTAGATTTAAATTATATTTAACTTAGGGGGGTGTTAGGGTTAGACTTAGCTTTAGGGGTTAATACATTTATTAGAGTAGTGGTGAGGTCCGGTCGGCAGATTAGGGGTTAATAATTGTAGGTAGGTGGAGGCGACGTTGGGGCGGCAGATTAGGGGTTAATAAATATAATATAGGGGTTGGCGGTGTTAGGGGCAGCAGATTAGGGGTACATAGGGATAATGTAGGTTGCGGCGGTGTGCGGTCGGCAGATTAGGGGTTAAAAAAATTTATTAGAGTGGCGGCGATGTGGGGGGACCTCGGTTTAGGGGTGCATAGGTAGTTTATGGGTGTTAGTGTACTTTAGAGCACAGTAGTTAAGAGGTTTATGAACCGGCGTTAGCCCAGAAAGCTCTTAACTCCTGGCTTTTCCTGCGGCTGGAGTTTTGTCGTTAGATTTCTAACGCTCACTTCAGCCACAACTCTAAATACCGGTGTTAGAAAGATCCCATTGAAAAGATAGGATACGCAAATGGCGTAGGGGTATCTGCGGTATGGAAAAGTCGCGGCTGGAAAGTGAGCGTTAGACCCTTACCTACACGACTCTAAATACCAGCGGTAGCCCCAAACCAGCATTAGGAGCCTCTAACACTGGTTTTGACGGCTAACGCCAAACTCTAAATCTAGGCGTTAGTAACCAACAGCATATGCAAATATGCCGGCATGCATGAGTCCTTATCCATAACTCCTACTTTGCCATGTTAGTTAGGGATGGTGGTAATTCCACTTCTTTGGTTCAGGTCCTCCTTTTCCCCAGTTCAATGTCTCTTCTTTCCTTCATATGTGTCATTGTCTTCCCCCTTTGCATATGTTATATTCATTTTTGAGTTTGAAGATTTTTGGTTCTTTGTGTTGAGCTGGTTTGGTTACTAGTTGGGTTTGTGTCTGGCTTCAGGGGTGTAATTTGTGTGAATTTGGTAATACAATTGTATGGGTGGTTTATATAATTGGTCCTGGTGCAGATTTTCCTGTTTCGGGATTATAGAATCAGGTTGGAAATTGTTGGGTGGTTTCATTAGGGTGACAGCAGAGGGATGAGTCATTTTTTGTTTGTACAGCGAGGGTAGTTTTTTTCATTTTGTGCGAGGTTATGGTTCAGGACTGCTGATTTGTACCATTTATTGTTGTACCTCCTTGGTTAGGTGGAATCGGGTCCGATCTATCAATATATTTTGAGCTGAAGATTGGGATTTATGGGGGGGGGGTTGCCTGTTGGGTGTGTAAAGCAATTTTCATTGCCTCTGTTATTATGCCTGCTTTAGCCTCATCATTTATAGATGTGCTTGAAGGTTATTAGTTGTCATATGCTAGGAGTTGGTTGGTTTGCCTGTGGTGTTCCTTGAGTATGGGGTTGTTGGTGGTGGGTGTTTAATGATATATAGAAAGAGGTTGGATAGGATATATACTAGTAGCTTTGGGTTTTTGAAGAGACACTCAAGTCAAGGTTAGCTTTTGTGGGTCAGATGGAGCATGCAGTTTTGAGCTTTTTTTATTCTCACTTACTGGCAAACAAGAACCTACATGTGTATACAGAAACTTCAAAATCTATTGCTTTTTTGAAACTCAGAGTAGGTGTTATATTATTGTCTTTTATTATGCTCTTGTTAGTTCTACTGCACCAAGTGGTCCTTTTTGTTCTTTTCCTCTTCTTTATTGGATCTGGTTGGGGTGTTTGCTGTGGCTTGAAAGAAGTAGAGGCCTATTGCTTGGGATTAAAAGGTTATGGTTAGAAGCTTTTTGGGTCGCTTTCCAACTTGATGAGCATATTTCTTGTTTTGTTAGTTTCATCTTAATTTGAAGTAATTTCTATTTTCAATCAGTTGTCCATTGTTATATGAATGAAAGAAATATATTTAATTTGAATTGTCTTAGTCTATGGTGCTGGTAAGATGAGGCTTTGGAGTTTGCTTGTTTATGGGGGAGAGTGTCAATTTGAAGCCCGCTGTGGGTGCGTTGACTCCATGTAATGAGTCAGCTAAAGGTTGTGGTTTTGGTCTGGGGTTAAGCAATTGCCATGATTGCCATGGGGGTATCATGTAGGACAGGCATGTCACAAGAGGTTTTGTGGTTGTGGGCCTTTTGAGTTGGGTCTTGTTTTTCTATGGTAGTTATATTGGCGTGTGGCAAGATAAATTATTTGAGTCCGGTATTCATTAGTCTGGTTGGGCAATTTGGTTGAAGTGGTCTTTCAGATTATGTTTTCCTTATATAAAAAAAGAGGGGCTTTACATGGCTGTTGAGTTTCTTAATTGGGAGAAAACGTTAAACTTCCAAGCAGACCAGGAAGAGTGGTCCCTAGCCGCATCCTTTATAAATGCGCCCTACATCGCACAACTATGCATTTCTGCTATAAATTCTCCTTTGTGTTTGAGGAAATGTGGTGAGGTACATGCATACTATATAATGACAGAAGACAAGTACATTTTCATATTTATTGCAAGATGATGGCTATTAAAGCGTTTGCTGTTTGTTTAGGAGTCTTACTACTGATTTTTTCGGGCACAGGAAAATTAAAGACACAGGGTGAACAGGGTGGTTGGAGGATAAGATTGCGGGGCCGATTTATTAATATCTGGCGGACATGATACACTACAGCTTATCATGTCTGCCAGACGTCGCTGAAACATAGAAACATAGATATTGACGGCAGATAAGAGCCATAGGCCCAGCAAGTCTGCCCGACCTTACCTAACAGTATAAACTTATCTAGTTTGTAGGATAGCCTTATGCTTGTCCCATGCATTTTTAAAGTCCCCCACAGTGTTTGTTGCTACTACCTCTTGAGGAAGTTTATTCCATAAATCAATCACTCTTTCTGTAAAGAAGCGCTTCCTCAAATTACTCCTGAATCTACTACCCTTTAGCTTGAGCTTATGACCCCTTGTTCTTGAATTTTCCATTTTATGTAAAATACCCACAGCCTCAGTTTTACTAAACCCTTTAATGTACTTGAAAGTTGCTATCATATCACCTCTTTCCCTTCTCTCCTCTTTACAGATTTATGTCCCATTAAGAGAAAAGCCGTGAACTGGCAGGATCTGTCAGCAGGTGAGTTACCAATAAATAAATTCTGCAGAGAGAGAAAGACAAGAGAAACAGACACAGCCTTTTTATATGGAGCTGAATTTTGAGTTTCCTGTCTGTTTAATTTGACTTTCTTTTTGTACTATGTTGGTGAAAACAAGATACTATTACACTGTGTCCTCAATACTGACTTTCTGTCTTTTCTCTATCTACAGATCAGTTGCAGGACGTCAGGTCCCCCATACCAACCGAAAGTACTCTGGCTCCAGCTTCTACCCACACCACCCCATTATGGTTTGATTATCCTGATGATAAATCGGATAAGGTGGCTTCAGTTTATCGGGCTATTGGCGAGATACCCAAGTTCTTCAGCATAGGTAATTAGTGGTTGAGTAGTACAAGCAGAGTATCATAGAAAGAGCTCACATAGCAATATGGCCCACTGTAACAACCTGTTAGTAACATATTTTTCATGTCCTTTTCCCACACAGATACATTTCCCAAAATATTAATTTGGATCACCTTTGAAGGACTAGGAGTTTTCGGTTTTGTCGTTGTGTCTCAGATATTACTCAGACTGTAAGTATCTGCTGCGTTTATTACTCCTCTAGACCCCTCATTTCAACCCTTCTTATTCAGGACCTGATGATCAATACTGGCTGGCATAAGGAGAAATAACACAACATTTTGGTGTTTTTTTTTTTTTGTTTTTTTTATTTAATATTTATTTTTATTGAGGTTTTCAGAACAAACAAGTATAATCAACATGCTATAAGATACAGCACAAAAATACATCAATTTGTAGTGTGTATTTAAAATAAACATACATTTTAACAATTGAAACTAGCGCAGCACACACACAGCTGAATATGTAAAAGATGAACCTCAAATTTTTTCAATTTTCTTAGAGATATTCCCCGGAAAGAGCATTTAAGACCTCATGGGTCTGTTTATTTGTAGATAAATTATATGGGGAAATATAATATGATAACAAAATGTCATACCGAGGCCCAGAGAGCATAATGAACTAGTAGAAGTATGTGGCTTACAATTTAGAACCGAAGCCACCTGACTCTGGGCATTAGAAATGGATATACTACTATTAAGGTTGCGGTATGAAAGAGGTAAACCGCTTGAGCAGTCCTCCCTATCTGGAAGGTACATTATATGGGGGAGGGGGGAGGGGAGAGGTGATCATTCACAAATGGTGAGAAGGCAGGGTTAATTATTTTATCAGATGCTAAGTGTACTAAGTAGACAGACTTCCTATACTTATATTAGGGATATAGAGAGACAGACATTAAATTGCATACCTTGATCAACTGCAGTTAATTACAGCCTAGAAAGTGTAAACAACCAGGAGCCCAGCAATCATAAAAGCAGCTACAAAGTATCAAAACTACCGATCTGCATAGGAAAGCATCAGACAAATTTCTTGCAAGTTAAATGTTGACACGCAGGAAATGCTTTAAAAACAAGCCAAGACTCCCCTCTAGTGGTGTGTCTTGGCAATCACATCTACTTACGATCGGCAGCAATTAAAAACAAATAAATAGCTAACAACACAATCTGCAATAAGTCTGAGCCACTTCAGAAATATTAAACATTTGGACATCCGGGTCATTTATCCTTCAAATACCCCCAAAACATAGTGTAACAGTTAGACTAGGTATAGCAAAATGGCCCAAATACCAACCCCCTATATAAATTAAAATATGGCCGAATTATAAAAAAAACACATGCAAGCAACAACCTAATGTGAGGAAGGGCGTACTACAGATATAAGCTACAAACCCCATGTATAAAACATATGCACTTTTAAAGCAAGAATCCCCATGAGTGGTGTCCCATCGTACAAAGAATCATTACATAGGCAAACAAAACAGGGATCGTGATGTACACTACAAATACTTAAATACATACATAGGAAACCACACATATGGAGAGTATGTATATGGTAGGTAGCAGGTACTCTTACAACCACTTACTTTACGCAGCACAGCATACTTAAACAGTAAAATGAAGAAGGATAAGGAAATAAGGAGTGCATAGGACTAAAGATAACAAAGAAATAACTAACATTTTGTCCTGCTCAAAACACATGGTTAACATTCTTTATAATCAGCCATATTACAAACGGTTATCAGTCCAAAGGCAAACAGACAAGTCTATCTAATGATCTCTACAGTGACCACATAGAAGATGGTGGGCTTAGGGATCTGCCGGACAGTTCATCTAGCCAATGCCCCTAGGGCTTGTTAACTCCAGACCCTGTAATGGACTTTGTCTGCTCTCTTCAATTACGGCAGCAGGTAAGTGAGCATCTCCTAAAATCTTCTTAACAAACAACTCCGTTAGTGAGGGAAAGAATCTCCAAACCTCAAGCATGGGAGATATCTGAGCAGGTGCAGAAATAGTGTAGACTTCTGTCTCCATGGAGCGATGCATAGAACAGAGGGAAATTATACCCTCCACCTTGTATCGGAGCCATCTGTCATCGGGTGCTTCAGCTGGGAATACTGCGTTCACAGGGCTCCCTACCATTCCTTTCCATGTGTCATGCAAGGTGAGTGGTGGACGCCGGGGCCCCAAGGCGCCATTCACATCACAATCAGTCGTGGTAGCATGGTGTAATATGGAGGGGCCTGTGGTAACTGCTTCAGTCGAACAAACTGCCTTTTGGAGCGTATGAGCAAATGCAGCCTGATAACTGACCAGGAGATTACCCAGTTCTCTAAGGATATATGCCGCTGGATCCATATTATCTCTCACGATAATTTTCAATACAAAAGGCCACGTAACTGCAAAATATCAATGTTACCCCCTCATTAGCTGCTCGCTGCGTAGGTTAAAAAAAAAATGGCCGCCACTTAGCACTCTGGTCAGAGAAACCACCATAAGTGAGGTAGGGTTGTATCCAAGAGTCATCTTGCTGTTAAATTTTAAGTCTCTGAAGCCTCTACCCCTACAAGTTCCAGTTGGCATTAGAATAAGGAAGCTAGAGCGGTCGCCAAATTTGTTTTTTGTATGTAGTGTAGCCGGAGCTACCATGAGATGCGACCGCTCAGCTCCAGTGCTAGCTCCGCCCCCCCTTGGTGTTTTTTTTTAAGCATTATATTGTTATATTATTATTACGTAGGTGCCTCTCCTTCACATCCAGAACCTGCAGAGGTAGAGAAGCAGCTCTCAAACTAAATTTGCTTTTTGAAATAATTTTGAGGGTCTCCAAAGAACTGATGAAGCTTTAGATCATCAGTCCCTCTGTGTTATCTCTCCCCTTTAGCCATTTTGGATCTCTCATCTTCATCATCCAATGCCTCCCCCAATGTCATATTGTCCATCCGCCAAACCTCCCACTCAGTCCTTTACTTTTTATTCAACATTCTCTCTAAATTTAATACCTAATAATGTTTCTCTTAGAGAAGTATCTCCCCTTTATAAGGATTTTTATTATTTTATCACATTTTTTATTTTAAAAAAATGCATTTTTTAAATGTTGTTGTTACTTATGGGTAACAAGCAAAAATAAACAGTCATTTTAATTTAAGTTCCTATATAGAAAGCCTGTTTTTTTTATCTTTTCTATGTGTCCACTGCTTCCAAAGATGTCCTTTACATGTCTGGTGCCCCTTGGCACTGGTCACATTGTATCTTCTGAATAAATGCACAGTTCTGTTCACCAAAATTTAATTTCTGGATATTTATTAAGTTTTTAATCATGTTGATGTGGATTTTATTAGAGGAAACAGAGAAGGCTATGTTTAATGGTTGCCAAACAGTGTAAAATGTTCAGGATTTAGACAGAGTATACAGTTTATCTCATCTTGCTAGATAATTTATGGATATTATTTTTCACATCAACTGTTTGCATTTCTGCTGATTCACATAGATAGACAACCAAATGCTTAAATAAAACATCTTCTTAAAAGTAACATTCTAGAAATTCAGGTGCCAAATAAAAGGGCCAGGACCCTGACTGTAATGTTGGATATTTAGAAAATCCAGTTTATTTTAATTTCCCTGTATCATATGACATGCAACAGCCAATCATAAACTCATAAAAGTATATATTGTAAACTCTTGCAGCAGCTAGTGCCTCAGAAAGTATATATCTTGTTATAGGTAGATCCACATAGCAAGAAGACATTGGGCTCCATCAACGTGTTTCCAAAGTGCACCACATAGATTTTAGAGGGCCATAACTATAGTTAGCCATAACGTAATATGAGGAGTTGTGTTTTTTTTTTATGATTCAAATAGAGAATGTTTTCATTTCCAATTTGCATCTATTATCAAATGTATTTGTTTTTATGGTAATCTTTATTAAAGAGAATACCTATGTAGGTAGTCTGCACATTTCTGGAGAACTATATGGCAGCAGTTTTGCAAGACTTTTTTTTAACATTAGATGGCAGCAGTGTTTACACAATGTTTAAAGGGAGAGTAAACCCATTTTTTTTCTTTCAGCAGTCTTAAGCAACTTAAGCAACTTTTTAATTTACTCCTATTATCAATTGTTCTGTGTTCTCTTGCTATCTTTAATTGACAAGCAAGAATGTAAGCTTACAAGCGGCACATTTTTGGTTTAGCACCTGGGTTGCGCTTGCTGATTGGTGGCTAAATGTAGCCACCAAATAGCAAGCACTATCCAGGGTGCTAAACCAAAATGGGCTGGCACCTTAGCTAGGAATTCTAATTCTACTCCAAGAGTAGCCATTGGATTCACACCAATAAAGATATTTATGCCATATCTTATGGTAAACCTTTCTAGTAACAGGCTTGCAAGCCTGAATCATGGTCTCAATGACCGACTCAGAAAAACCACGCTTAGACAGAATTAATTATGAAGGAAGGGACCCTGAATCAGGATGTCCTTCCTCAGAAGTAGTCTCCAAGGTGGGAGAGATGACATCTCCACTAGATATGCAAACCAGATCCTGTGAGGCCATGCAGAGGCTATAAGAATCACTGACATCCTCTCCTGTTTGATATGAGCAATGGAAGGAGAGCAAATGGAGGAAACATTTATGCCAGCCTAAAAGCCAAGGAACCACCAGAGCATCTATCAGAACGGCCTGCGGATCTCTTGACCTTGAACCGTACCTTGGAAGCTTGGCGTTCTGATGGGACACCATCAGATCTAACTCTGGCACCCCCCATTTGAGGACTAAGCTGGAAAACACCTCCGGATAGAGTTCCCACTCCCTGAGATGAAAAGTCTGACTGCTCAGAAAATCCACTTCCCAGTTGTCTACTCCTGGAATGTGGATAGCAGAGACAGTAATTGTGGGTCTCTGCCCACTGAAGAATCCGAGTAACCTCCTTCATGTCTAAGGATCTCTGAGTTCCTCCCTCGTGATTGATGTAAGCCACAAAGGGTTATGTTGTCTGACTGGAACCTTATAAACTGGGCTGAGGACAACTAAGGCTAAGCAAATAGAGCATTATAAATTGCCCTCAACTCCAAGATGTTGATGTTGATGGGAAGAGCAGAATCCTCCTGAGTCCAAAGGCCCTGAGCTTTTAATGAGTTCCAGACTGCTCTACAGCTCAGCAGGCTGGCGGCCGTGGTCACAATCACGCAGGAAGGTCTCCAAAAGCATGTGCCCTGATACAGATGTTCTTGAGAAATCCAATAAATAAACCATGGGATAGAGTCCCTTGACGACTGATCTAACTCTATTCTCTGAGATAGATCTGCATGGTCGCCATTCCATTATCTGAGCATGCACAATTGGAGAGCTCTGAAATGGAATCAAGCAAAAGGAATGATGTCCATGGAAGCCACTATAAGACCGATTACCTCCATACATTGAGCCACTGAAGGATACCCAGTAGCCTGAAGAGGGAGGCAAGAGCAAATTATTTAGTTTTTCCTGACCTCTATCAGAAAAATCTTCATCAATAGAGAATCTAATATGGTCCCTAAGAAAACTACTCTTGTAGGAGGGGAAAGGGAGCTTTTTTCCAGATTCACATTCCATCCGTGGGAACGAAGAAAAGACAACAATATCTCAGTGTGAGATTTTGCTTGTTGAAAAGATGGCACCTAAACCAATATGTCGCTCAGGTAAGGTACCACAGCAATTCCACGAGAATGGATCACTGCCAAAAGAGCCCCCAGAACCTTTGAAAAAATTCTGGGAGCTGTGACTAGACCAAATTGAAGGGCCACAAACTGGAAATGTTTGTTCAGAAAGGCAAATCTCAGGAATCTGTGATGGTCCCTGTGAATAGGGACATGAAGATACGCATCCTTTAGGTCTATGGTTGTCATGAACTGACCCTCTTTTAGTAAAGGAAGAATTGAGCGTATAGTCTCCATCTTGAAGGATGGAAGTTTGAGAAACTTGTTTAGACACTTGAAGTCTAGAATGGGACGGAAAGTTCCCTCTTTTTTGGGAACCACAAATAGGTTGAAGTAGAACCCGAGACCCTGTTCCTGCACTGGAACTATCACTCCCAGGGAGGAAAGATGCCTCTCTTTATCTGGTCTGCAGATAATCTTGAAAGATGGAATCTGCCTCTGGGAGGAAAAGTCTTGAATTTCAATTTGTAACCCTGCAATACTATGTCCAGAGTCCAGGGATCTGGGGCATCTCATATCCAGGCTTGAGAGAACTGAGAGACTGCCCCCCACATGAGCCGATCTTGGATCGGGGGCAAATTCTTCATGCTGATTTGGAATCAGCTGCGCGTTTCTTAGATTGTTTCCCCTTGTTATAAGACTAATTGGGTTTCCATGAAGACTTGGATTGTTCCTGCTTGGAAGAAGAATGGGAAGGCCTTCCTTTGAAGTTACGAAAGGAACAAAAAATTACTCTGATGTCCGTTAGACCTATTATTCTTATCTTGAGGTAGAAAAGACCTTTTTCCACCCGTAATATCAGAGATCATTTCTGTCAAACCAGGTCCAAACAAGGTTTTTCCCTTGTAAGGAATCGCCAGAAGCTTGACTTTAGGGGAAATGTCCGCAGACCAGGATTTCAACCATAAAGCCCTGTGGGCTAGGAAAGTGAAACTAGAAGTTTTAGCTCCTAGCCTAAAAACCTGTAAAATGGCATCTGCAATTAAGGAATTGGCCAACTTAAGAGCTTTAATCCTATCTTGAATTCCATCCAAGGAAGTCTCTACTTAAAGAGAATCAGACAAGGCGTCAAACCAATAAGATGCTACACTAGTCACGGTGGCAATACACTAGGCAGGTTGCCATTGTAGACCTTGATGAACATAAATCTTTTTCAAATAAGCCTCCAGCTTCTTGCCCATCGGATACTTAAAAGAGCAGCTATCCTCAATAGGAATAGTGATTCTCTTAGCCAGAGTGAAAATTGCCCCTTCAACTTTGGGTACAGTATACCAAGGGTCTTTAATGGAGTCCTCAACAGGAAACATTTTCTTAACAATGGTAGACGGCGAAAAAGACACCCCTGGTTTCTCCCATTCCTGTGAGATAATCTCCCTAGCACGGTCCGGCACAGGAAAAACCTCTGAAGTGGAAGGTTCATTAAATAAACTATTAAGTTTACTAGATTTTTTTAGGAGTGACAATGACAGGGGTATAAGTCATCTAAAATAGCAAAAACCTCCTTTAACAATACACAAAGGTGTTCAAGCTTAAATCTGAAGGATGCCACCTCAGTTTCAGAAGAAGGAATTATACTGTCCGAATCTAAGATTTCACCCTCATAAAGTCCCGATGTATCTTCCTCATCAGACTTATTAGAAAGGGCAACTTGGGAAGCAGAACTGAGGACAGTTCTGCCCATTGATGTGGAGAGGGCTCACAGAGTGGGTCCTGAAAGTAGTATGGATGCCAATAACGCAAAACCGAGACAAGTCATCTTCAAGTGCCTTAACTTTCAAGAGAAACTGAGGATTCTCAGAGCATATAGATTGCAGAAAGAAAAAATTTTAGAAGGCAGCAAACTACTGCTTTTCCAGGACTTCTCCTCTGAGGTGTCTAGACAACGCAAGGATTTCACCCCTATCTGCTCTCGTCTTTATCAGCAGGGCAGACAAGTGGCCTTACTGTTTCCCGCAAAACTCTGTTTACAGACAGCTCATGGCCCTAAGTTCTTTAATTCTCCTCAGGCCGTGGAGAGCTATCTTTCAACGGAGAGGAAGCAGGGGCCTGACTGAAGGACGTCTACCATGGACAACACATAAATATGTCATTGATAGTAGATGTTTATGGTTGTGCTCTTTATTGTAGATTGGGCTTTGCAACAGTTGACAATATAAAAGAAACTTTGGCTGGCTCTGATACCACAGTCTGAAAGCAGAAAAGGCCAACCTATGGGGGAGGGTAGACACTTTGCCAGTGTTTCTAATGGAAATTTAGCCTACTTTATCTCATTCTGTAAACAGTTATTCAGCAAGTGGTTGATAATCTGTTTTCTTCACTTTAGTGGTTTTCAACTACTGTTTACTTATCATGGTTGGCTCAAAAAAATGCCTTGTTTCTGATTCTAATTTCTTTTTATACTTTTATTGTTGCTCTCAGTTTGGATATGTTTAAATGTTATATGCCCTATATATTAGCATATATTTCTAGACAAATGGTGAACATTTACTTGTTTTTTAATAATGCCTCTTTAATTTCAATTTGTAAACAATTATTCAGCAAATGGTTGATAAATTATTTTCTTCATGCTAAAGGTTTTCAATTACTAGCTGTTAACACACCATGGTCTGCTTGGGAAAATGCCTGGGTTCTAATTTTATTATCCTTTTTAATGTATATTATTGCTCTCAGTTTGGTTATGCTTGAGTGTTATGTGTCTAATGTGTTAGTGTATCTTTCAAATTTAAGGGTGAACAGTTACCAGTTTTTTAATACTATGGCCAGGGGTGTATTAAGACATAGGCCAACAAGGCCGGTGCCTAGGACAGCAGATTTTTAAGGGGCAGCAGAATTTTGAGTCCCTAGGGCCACTCTACTGAACTCAGGGCCGGGTGGCTAAATCAACCAATTACTAATGACTTAAATGGCTGGCCCGGCTATTGCTATCCTATGGGATTGTATGTGGGTGCGCATGACGTGGTGACAGTGGAGGCGGAGCTCACTTGCGCAGCCTGGCCTGGACTGAGAGGGAATGCGGTATTCTTCCTGGCTCCACCGCGTGATTGAGACTCACACAGACTACACAGTGCAGTGTGCACTACAACGTGACCACTGTGAAACAGCATATGCCTTTCTCCCTTCAATACATCTTCATTAGGCATTAAAATACTTAAACGGATTAGTCACTAAATACTTGTACATTTACTGTTTGTCTATCTTTCATACATGCAAAGAATAAGTATTTATTGCTGAATCTATACAACTATGTGACTTAAAACACAACTGAAAATATGTTGTATGCATTTAATACATTCAGAAACAATACAAGTATATACTTTATTATGATTGTATCATGTGACTGTATCCCCTAGTATACAATTCCTAAACCAATCTACTACTGTTGTATTTTTTAAGTACTTTTAAAGGCCAGTTTGTATATTCATTACATATTTATCCAAGCAGATATTTTGCTTAAATAACTCTCAATCACCAAAGAAGATGTTTAAGGTTAAACAACTACCTACTGACAAACTATCATACAGTGAAGGATATTTTTTTCTGATATAAACACTTTAATCCTCTGACTTGCAAAATAATGTCTTAATATATATATATATATATATATATATATATATATATGTGTGTGTGTGACCAGAGTGAATGCAAGCCCTGGTGAACATCTACTTAAAAAGACATTTTTTTTATTTTTTTTTACACCCTGCCCCAAAAATATTATGTCTAAAAAAAAGTCCTTAAACCTGGGGTGGGGTGGGGTTTGGGGGGGGGCAGCAGAATTTTGAGTGCCTAGGGCAGCACAAAACCTAAATATGCCCCTGACTATGGCGTTTCGAGTCATGGCACAGACATGCAGGAACATTCACGCATATCCACATAGGGTGACAGATGATAAGGCTCTAAGATTGATTCATTACAGGCTTACAACAGCTAGGAAGATACTGCTTAGTGAAACTGAATCAATACATAACTACACTACATTTCTGGTACTTTTTTTCTTCTCTATGGCTGTGGGTTGGGATATCCCACTCAACATTGTTATCTCACTTGATCCACATGTCCTAGAACAGTCTCATACACTCAGGAATTTAGGAAGTCAGGAACTGTTACATTATAACAAGCCGTCCTATAGACATTTAGATTAAGGCCAACACATCGCTTCACAGTAACATAGGCTAAAACCGATCTAATGTTTCTATTCAAGCTTGTATACTCACTAAAGTGCTTTTGTGGCTCGGTATCCATTATCGCTTGTCAGGTGTGAGGTCTCAGAAGTGTTCCCTATATGTGGATTCGAATTCGTCCGAATTTGGTATAATTCGGAGCTTCGGACCAATTCGAATATCCGAAAGAAATGGTTTCCGAAAGAAACTAATCCGAATGAATTTGTTCCGAAATCTTCGAATCGTTCGGACATATTCGTTGTCATTCGGATGTGTGTGGCGCATTTTGATTTTTTTATTTACATGTGACATGACTACTAATCGGAATGCATTTGTTCCGAAATCTTCAAATCGTTCGGACGTATTCTTTTTCATTCGGATGTGTATGGCGCAGTTCGATTTTAGTTATACGTGACGTAACTACTTATCAGAATGCATTTGTTCCGAAAAATTCGAATCGTTCCGATATATTCGTTTTCATTCGGACGTGCGCGTGGCGCAGTTTTAAAATGATTTCTTCATATAAATCTTATTATTAAATCCAAATAACCACAAAATAGTTAGAAGAAAGTGAGATCTGAATGATTATGTAATTATTTATTGAACAAATGAAAATATAAAATATTTAGTTAGGTTTTTGGACTAGCATGGTATACTACTAATAACGAGTGACAACGAATCGATTCGAATTGATTAGTTTATTAAAATGAGTGTAGTGTCATATATCTTCTTGTCCAATCAGATCATTCCTTTTGTTTTGGGGTTGGATTACTGTCACAGTGATAGTTTTCTGGTCCAATAATTATATTATTTAAATGTTGTGGGTTGGATTACTGTCACACGCAGTGTAATGTGCTATAGCTTTTCCTCAAGGGCTGTGCTTATCTGTGCTGTTGTGTTAATCAGAAGGCAGACATTATCAGACTTCTATTCTGTCAGCATTGCAGCAGAAGACAATCCCTGAACTTGTTGTGAAGTTGAACAGTTACAGAAGAGAAGAAGGCACAGTGTCCTAGAGATTTACTGGTCTGCGTATTTTTGCTTATTATATTATTATTTTTGGCTGAAATTGTGACTCAAGGGAGAGGAGAAAGTTTTACAACAGTCAAATATATATTTCTTTATCTTATAGTTCTTGCATTAATAATTGTTATTATTTAAAACTTATCACTAGAGTACTAGTTAGTTAGTAGTTAGTTAAAAATAAATATTATAATTGTGTACTATTTTATTGATTGTCTTGTGTGACTTTTTGGAGTTCTATCTGTATGAGCTGAGCTGAGCTCACTGCAATTATTTTGTTTTTGTTTAACTGAAACAAGATAAAACACAGAGGCGCCAAACATGGCCTAGTATAGCCAGATAACAGATACTAAAATCCACAAGATAGCGATTAGATACTCACAAAGGAGGCGCACCCATTGGTGCTTATGAAGCAGTCTGGAGCCTCTCAGTGGTCCAGCTCACTGGTATACTTCATGGGTCAAATAGTGGTCCTTGGTAGTGGTGATTAACAGGTTCCTGAATGAACACAAAAAATGCAAACCATAGCCCAGTAACGTTTAGACAAGTGGGTGGTAGACTGAGCAATCTTACTTACAAGATTCAAAGCACCAGCAGGTGCATATACTGCAAACTGGAACCAAACAGTCGCCCAGTAGACTGATCCCTCCAGATGTCTTTGTTTAAGACAGAGATATAGTTATTGCTGTGTGTGTGCTGTCTTAACGTTAGATAACAGGAACACAGGTTGCTGAATGATGATAGGATTTTTTTGATTTTTTAACACATCAGCAAAAGACACAGACAACACCCTTATTTACTCTTTGTGGATAAATCTAATTATTATTTGTTGTGTGTTTGTGTATATGTATACTATTCATCATTGTAGATATCCCCACACAGAATTTAATTACATTTTTTTTTTGTTTGTTTAACTGTAGTTTAATTTATTTTCTGCGCTGTAAATGTATATAACATTACAGGCACATTTTTTATTTTTGCATAGGATTTTTTTTGGTGTGTGTGTATGTATACTAGTCATCATTTTTGATAGATATCCACACACAATTTAATTACATTTTTTTTTGTCTGTTTATCAGAGTTCTATCTTTATTTGCTTTGCTGTCTTCCTATATTACATTACAGCAGGCACACTTGTCCTTTAGCATAGGTTTTTTTTTTTTGGAACACATCAGCATCATCAGAAGACACATTATCCAATCTCTATTATTGGCTAAATCTATAGTGATAATTAGTATTATTTAATTTTTCTATTTTTATTTTTTAAATATATATAATTAGTAGACAACTACCTATTTGTAATGGATAGTCCTCCCCCACCTCATGTTCCTCAAACAACCAGAAGCAGTGACACAGTAACCACCAGTGACACCACATGTGTACTGTTACTGTCAAATCCTTCCAAAGAATCCACATCCTCATTGCCAGGCACAGACATTTCTCATCCACCCTCCACATGTGAAACATCATTTAGGTCTCACAATAGACCTGATACTACAAAGGAGAGGCAAATGAAGCAGCCTCAGGTAAAGTTTATTGGTTCAAGCAGAGCTAGCAGCAGCAGTAGTCAAAGCACTCGTAGACTCACTAGCGGTAGTACTAGTAGTCATCTGAGTCCACCCTCTAAATTTCAAAGGGCTGTAAGTAAAAATTCAAGTTCACAATCCTCTAGCAGGGTTGATAGGTCCTCCTCTGAGACCAGGAAGCAGTCCGCATTTCATCGGCGTCTTAATTTTCCGGAGCTTCCCCCCAAAACAACTAGTACAATCACTAGTGCAAGTTGTGTCACCACCTCTGCTATGTCCAGTTCTAGTACCGTGTTGCCAACTAAAATGTTTTACAGTAGAAGCCAAACAGTACCAACGCAGGCTATTTCCAGTGAACATACATTTAAGCAGCCCAAACGTGAAGTATTTGAGTATGAGGAAGAAAAATTTTCTCATGCTGATACTGCCGCCACCACCACTGCTACTGCCAGTGCCAACATTACTGATAGCCCATCTGCTATTGATATACGTGAAGAGGGCACCAGTAGTCACCAGGGAGAAGAGGGCTCCCCAACATATGTCGCTAGTGATAAATCTATGTTTACTGACATGGACGAATCAGTGTCATCTTATAATTTTGAACCAGATGATCAAATTCACTATTCACCTACCCAGCATTCACAGTATTCTATAGATTTGTATTCCTCTCCGTCTCCAACATCATCACCACGAGTGTCACCGAGCTCTCCAATAGCTCGTGTTGAGTCTCCCAACCAGATTGTAGTTAGTGCACCCGCTACTACTGGTAGGCCACTAACCTCCTCCATTCCCACCATCCCTTCAATGTTTAGGCCTCCTCCTGTTACATCACAGAGAGAAGGCCATGAAATAACAAAAATAAAAGAAGTTGCTACAGCATGTGCGGCCAAAGAAACTGTCACAAAAGATTCTTCACTGCACAGTGGCAAAGGTAACCGTCGTGCACAAGTGTGGGAGCATTTTGAGGCTATTGGTGATGGTCGCCAAGCCAAATGCAAATTGTGTGGTAGGGAAGTCAGCCGGGGTAGAGTGTTGGGGCATCTGACCAATTCAGGAATGAACCAACACCTTCGCACCCATCACAAGCCAGTGGTGTTAAGGGAAGAAAGTGGTGTCTCTGCTCCAGCCAGCACTACTAGGGGAACTACTACTAGCAGTGTCACAGTCACCACCAGTAGGAATCACAAGGGGCATGGTGATAATGCCTCTTCTGGTGCAGCTGCTATCAGTGTCAGCCAACATCCCATGAAATCCCCCCAGCCCACAATGGAGCAATTTGGTGTATTTCATTCCAGTCGGATGTCAAGACAGCAGGTGCGAAAAATTACACGCCTCATTGACCAGATCATAGCGGTTGGAGGGGCTCCTTTAAATATGGTGGAAGGGGACCCCTTTAAACAACTTATGGAGGCAGTTGCACCCCATTATAAAGTTCCTGCTCGTACCACATTCAGTAGATCTGTAATTCCCTCACTTTACCGATCATGCGTTGTTGTTTTGAAGGAGGAGCTGGTAAAGGCTGCTGGACAGTCAGTGCACTTCACCACTGACCTATGGAGTGCTCCTAGTGGCCAACATGCCTTCCTGTCTTTGACGGCACATTGGTGGCTGCCAAATGTGTCACCACCAATTATATCAGCCAAAAGTTCAGGCTCAAAAACCTCAGACTCAGTGACTGGTGCAGTAGCCAAGGGGTACCGCTCCTTTCTCCTGCATGCTGAGGTGATGGATCATCAGCACACCTCACAGAACATCCGACATGCACTGAATAATATGGTGGCTCAGTGGCTAGGAGAGCAGGCAGGGACAAAGGCACTAATGGGTTTTGTTGTCACCAATGCGGCAGCCAATATGCTAAAGGCGCTACGGGATGGTGGGTTTGTGGGTATACGCAGTTCGGAACATGTACTGCATCTTGTTGTTAAGGCTGCCCTCGATCACGACACCGGAAGGTTGGCAACACTTTTGGAGTGTTGCCGAAAATAGCTGGCCACTTCCATCATAGTGTCAAAGATAGCCATCTCCTTAGGCAGGAACAGAAAAATTTTGGACTTGCAGAGCACCGGCTCAAACAAGATGTGAATACTAGATGGAACTCCACATTAGATATGCTGGAGCGTATATTAGAACAGCAAAAGGCAATCCATGCAATGGCATACAAACATTCCATTGGCATTGACAGACCACTGGGCAGGGATGACTGGGCCATGATTGAACAGGCAATGGCAGTCCTCACACCTTTTCGGGCGGTGACAGAAAATTTAGGTCAAGAGAACGCTAGCCTGGCACAAGTCATTCCCCTCTTCACTCACCTCTCGAACCTATTAGATAATTTCCTTACTAATAGGGAAGTATTGCCTGGTGGTAATCTTCATGATGATGTTGCTGCCCTTGTAAGGAGGTTGAAGGAGCAACTGACTCGGCACATAAAAGAGTGCATCCACAGTAGCCCTCACTACATGCTAGCCACACTTTGTGATCCTAGAGTAAAGGGAAAGATAGCACTCCGTACAAATAGCTTGACCTCATGGAGGGACAAATTGATACAGAGGGTGCGTGATAGACAAAAAAAAAGTCACCTGTAGAGGAAGATGAAGAGATGACAGAGTCTGATAGTGATACTCTGTCACCTAAAACCAAAAGCTCTAGCACTGCTGCTTGTCCTCGTCCCACCACAGCAGCTACTTTTTGGGCTGATACACTGGGCACATCGGTTGGAGACATTAGAGATCCCCCAATGAAAGAGAGCAATGCTGCCGACATGGTTAAGCTTTACCTATCTCAACCTCCCCTGCCCCCCAGTACAGATCCCTTGACATTTTGGGATGAAAAGAGGTATTTGTGGCATGTCCTGTCTGTTGTAGCCCAAGAGCTAGTTTCCTGTCCCCCAACCAGCGTCCACAGTGAACGTGTATTTTCAATCACAGGAAATACACTTTCACCTCATCGTGCACAGTTGTCCCCCCAGCTCCTGGAGCAGATGACATTTTTTAAAAAAAATCTTCCAAAGCTGGGTTACCCAGCTCTCATCTTTGATTCAGATTAAAAAGTGGATATAATCTCCTGCTGACCCACTTGTGCAGTGTGCCAGTCAGTACTGGACTGGGAATTAAAATCATCCCTGGAAAATTGGGCGAACAGCCCTATTTTCCGTTCACTCGGAAAATAGTAATGCACACATTCAATTTTTCTCAAAGGTGATATTACTGGGATACTACTTCCCCACAATATTTAGTTTCAAAATTATAGTATATTATTTTTTAATTATTTTTTTCCCCAAATTCTTGCTATATGCACTGTAAAGCCCAATTACATCCATTAATCAGCACTTTAAATTGTAGCTTTTCTAGCCATAGCTGCTGCCGCCCACCAATACATTTACTGGTATCCCGTTAGGCTAATCCGGCTTTGCTGGTTGTCATTACATGACAAATCATCATGGCTCCTAAAGCAAAAGATCTCTTATTTTGATGATATTTTGTAGTTAGCTAGAGGTCATCAATTAAGTAACTTCCCAAATTCAAAATTTTCTACCCCTCTTTGAGACATAATATATTTTATTGCCACTACAGCAGAGTATCCATCCAAAAATGTAAAACAAATTCCAAATAATTTAAACTTAAAAGCTTAGGCCAAAAAATACAATTATTTTGATTTATATTAGTAATTTGAAGGTAACGTCATGTGACCTTCAACCTTAAATATTTCATAATAAACATTGAAATGTTATGTGATGATTTGTCATTGAATTGCGACCAAGAAATAACTTTCTATGTCACAGCGATTTTACTTCCCAAGGGTGTGATGGTCGATTTTATTACAATTTCAACTTTCTATTGACTTTCTTTATATTTTTCGTTATTTTTTTAGATCTTGATTTAGCCTAAACAAGCTTGCTCAAGCATTTGTATTAGTGTGTCCATTTTTTTTTTTTAAATCGTTTATAATTAATAAGTGCACCTTAATCATAATTTTACAATTGTTAACACATATTTACACGTTACACGAAAAGTTTCTGTTGTAAGCATTGTCACACATTAGTTACAGTTCGAGTTAAGCCACAAATTCTTTTATTAGTTAGTGAGAGTTTTGGAGACTGTTATCCAAAATTATTGTCTTAATTTTTAAGAAAAAAAAATTTGAATTACAACTAACAATAATATTTTTGGGCACTAAGAAAAAATATTAGTGCTACAAAAAAATATAGATTTAACAATCAGCCAGCTGCTACCATACGCAAAAAAATATGGTTAATCTCTAGGACAGTGTTGTCATTCTGGAAGTCCGCTCCTCATAAGAAAAAAATACAATAATATTAATGCTTTGCACAGAGGCACAAACAAGTGAGTGACTTTTAAATTTACCATTTAATCCACATTCCATCATTTATTTCCATTTATTAATAAAATATTCTCTGTTTCTTTCTCATGTTTTTCAGAGAATACTAATGAAAAACTGTAGACTTGACTTTGAGGGAGGAGACAGACCTTAAAAAAGAGGATGCTACAAGGAGTTCACGGGTAAGAATTATCAATACATGTGTACTTCAAAATAATTTTTATTAAACCGGCATGGAGTGCTGCTCATAAAGAAGGTTTTAATTTAACTTTCAATTGAAAACTCTGTAAAATAATATAAGTATCACAGCTAGTAATTTTGAGACATAAAATTAAGTAATATAATAAACTTCTATCTATGTTTCAGGTGATGAAACATTGTGTTGATTTAGATAAATTGCATCCAAAATGGATTCGTGCATGTGATCAATTGCTTGCCTCTGATCTTTGTTGACACAGGCTAATGCCCTGTCTATGTGTCTATGTAAATCTATTCTCATATTGTTGACCGCTTTTGTCAATTTTTTTGTTGCCAGTAAATTTTCCAGAAGTAATTCTTCCATCCGGCTATACCGATGATGTGCTTCCGGTTCTGTTGGCTTGTCTTGTTCCAGTTGAGGTGGTTGATTCTGGCCTGTCTGCTCATCCACAATGGGGGCATGATGTTCTGTTGATGGTTGGTCAACGATGACAGATGACGATGGTGAGAAGCATGTTTGTTGAATATTTACTACAGGACTTCCCTCTACACTAAGAACAGGTGAATGCAGTTGACTGCTATGGCTTCCACCTGCAGAAATGCCTCATAGTTCTGAAATAGATGAAACAGTAATCAAATGTTATTATTTTGTTGTATGAAAACCAATGTATTTGTGGACATGTTGTACAGACATAGAAAGACTCTCGCTAAAAGATTTCTTCCATAATATCTAAGAAAAAGACAGCAACAGACTATCCACAAACTTTTATTATACATTATTCGCTCAAATATATTTTAATATCCAGGATGGACAGATTTTATCTCTCTGTCAAATCTAAATAAAAGTTATATTCAATTAAAGGGATACTAACCCCACATCTTTTCTTTCATGATTCTGATAGAACATGCAATTTTAAGCAACTTTCTAAGTTACTCCTATTATTATCAATTTTTCTTTGTTCTCATGCTATCTTGATTTGAAAAAGCAGTAATAAAAGGTTAGGAGCCGGCCCATTTTTAGTTCAGCACCTTGGTAGAGCTTGCTGATTGGTTTGCTTCATTTAGCCACAAATCAGCAAGTGCTACCCAGGTGCTGAACAAAAAATGGTCCGGCTCTAAAGCTTACAGTACTGCTTTTTCAAATCAAGATAGCATGAGAACAAAGAAAAATTGATAGTAGGAGTAAATTAGAAAGGTGCTTAAAATCTCATGCTCTATCTGAATCATGAAAGAAAAAAATTGGGTTTAGTAACATTGCACAGTGTTTACTACATGGGGCCCTATATATGTAGTGGAGAGAGTGGAGCTGTACATCATTTTAAAATGGTGGCTCACTGACTTTAAAAGGGTGACTTAAGTGGAAATGTATGCCTATAGATAAAAAACAAAGTTTATCTATTATTCAACCCTAGGTTGTCTCTTCCACATCATTTACTTTGATTCCTTCTCCACAGTGTTATATATAATTTCTGACTACATTCTTTGGATACCTTCTATATGAGAGGTCACTTTAACAGGGTTAAGAATCATTTCATATATTAAATGGTATACTTTAGTCCTATTATACTGACACATTCTTTCAAATTTATTTACAGACGCATGCACCTTATAGCCTAAATACTCCCCTAACTTCCATGTCATTAAAATACATCAAAAAATATAGAAAAGCATCCAACTTAGAAAATAAAAACATGGCTTTAATTATAAATCTTTTACTTGAGTTATTTATTTTTAGTCTAACCTCTTTTAGATACTTATAGCATCAAATAATTGCCCTAAACATACATATGGTTAGAAGACTGGTGAGCAGGACTTGTAAAGTCCTAATTTTAACAAAAATACATTGCAACATTCTTTACAAATGTATATATGCTTATTAATGGGATTTCCCTTCAATTTGTGATTCTGTCCTAATAACAAAATATTGTTTGTTATTGTATTTTATTATTAAACAATTATTTTTACCATGGGAACATATAGTTAACATTCAGGCACCAAGCACACTTCCATATACTTCCTGGAAGTATGTGCAACTGCCACTGTTAATTGACTTTGAGGGACAGTCAAATCAAAATTAAACTTTCATGATTCCAATAGGGCATGGAATTTTAAAAAAAACTTTCCAATTTACTTTTATCATCAAATTTGCTTTGTTCTCTTGGTATTGTTTGTTCAAAGCTAAACCTAGGTAGGCTCATAAACTGATTTCTAAGACATTGAAGCTGTGGAGTTATAAAATATGGAATGTGGAGTTATGAAATATAATTATTATAGGATAAGATAGTATTAGAATAAGGATTTATATTAGTCAGGATTTAGTTAGCAATAGGTTAAATCCGTTTGAAGGGCATTATATTAGAACAGTGACATTCACATTCAGAAGAGTTGCTCATGTCAGTCAAAAACACTATTTAGTGTTTATTAGGAAAAAAAAAGTTATTTTAAATTACTATTAAGTATTGCTATTGAACTGTACATGAGTAAAGTTAAAATAGAATTATCTTTACATCAGGCAAAATCATGAATCCTTATAAAAATGTTAAGATATATTTATAATTAGCCTTTCACTTATGGCATGGACTAAGCTGATTGGTCTAAGATACATATATAAATGCAGTGAACAGGAACTAAAATGTTGTTAGTTGATACCTTCTTATCTCAGGTATTGTTTTGATTATCACTTGTGATAATTAATAAATAGATTTGTGTCAACTAATATTTGATAGTTATAAGTATTGTTTAATCTGTTAGATAACCTAGACTGAATGTTGTCTATAACTAGTAAAATCTAGTCAAGGCATAGATACCTATAAAGAGGAATTCTTACTAAAGAGCATGGGGTCGATCCGATAAAAATCGTCGCCCGCAAAAGCCGGCGAGGCCAATATTTACGCTGGTTTGGTATCACATATACGGCGTAACCTAGAAGTTACGCGCGTATATTTCTGCCGTCGCCCGTAGTTTTTTGGGCTATAGGCAGGTATACCAAACCAGCGCAGTTTGGTATCCAATATGCAGCGTAAAGACTTACGTGGCGAAAATGGAGAAAACTTACTCCATTTTCACCTCGCCACAAAAAGCAGCCGTAAGAAGCCTTACGCTCACTATTGGAGCCCCGTAACTCCCTAAACTGGCAGCTAAAATAAACCTAACACCTAGCGCATGCGCAATGTCTATCTCCCTGTCAACCGCGATCTTCTAAAATAAACCTAACACCTAACGCATGCGCAATGTCTATCTACCTGTCAACCGCGATCCCCCCCCGAAATCCCTAATAAAGTTATTAACCCCTAAACCGCTGCTCCCTGACCCCGCCGCCATCTACATAAACTAACCCCCTACTGTGAGCCCCTAAAACCGCCGCCATCTACCTTATCTATCCCCTAATGTGAACCCCTTACACCGCTGTCATCTACCTTATCTATCCCCTAATCTGACCCCTTACACCTCCGCCACCTATATAAAAATTATTAACCCCTAATCTAATCCCCCTATACCGCCGCCAGCTATATTAATATTATTAACCCCTAATGTAAGCCCCTTACACCGCCGCCATCTCTATTAAAATGATTAACCCCTAATTTAATCTACCTACCCCGCCGCCAGCTATATTATCTATATTAACCCTAAGTATATTATAGTTAATATAGGTATTACATTATATATATTAACTATATTAACCCTAATTATATTAGGGTTAATATAGTTAATATAGTTACTATAGTATTTATATTAACTATATTAACTCTATCTAACCCTAACACCCCTAACTAAATTTATATTAAATTAATCTAATTCATTTATAAACTAAAATATTCCTATTTAAATCTAAATACTTACCTATAAAATAAACCCTAAGATAGCTACAATATAATTAATAATTACATTGTAGCTATGTTAGGGTTAATATTTATTTTACAGGTAAATTGTTAATTATTTTAACTAGGTATAATAGCTATTAAATAGTTATTAACTGTTTAATATCTACCTAGTTAAAATAATTACCCAATTACCTGTAAAATAAACCTAACCTAAGTTACAAATACACCTACACTATCAATAAATTAAATAAACTACAAACATCTATCTAAAAATACAATTAAATTAACTAAACTAAATTACAAAAAAAAACAAACACTAAATTACAAAAAATAAAAAAAAGATTACAAGATTTTTAAGCTAATTACACCTATTCTAAGCCCTCTAATAAAATAATAAACCCCCAAAATAAAAAAAATTCCCTGCCCTATTCTAAATTAAAAAAAGTTCAAAGCTCTTTACCTTACCAGCCCTTAAAAGGGCCTTTTGTGGGGCATGCCCCAAAGAATTCAGCTCTTTTGCATACAAATACAATACCCCCCCCCATTACAACCCACCACCCACATACCCCTATTCTAAAACCACCCAAACCCCCCTTAAAAAAGCCTAACACTACCCCCCTGAAGATCTCCCTACCTTGTCTTCACCACACCGGGCCGAACTCCTGATCCGATCAGGGCGATGTCTTCCTCCAAGCGGCAAAGAAGAATTCTTCCTCCGGCGATGTCTTCCTCCAAGCGGCAAAGAAGAATTCTTCCACCGGCGATGTCTTCCTCCAAGCGGCAAAGAAGAATTCTTCCTCCGGCGACGTCTTCCTCCAAGCGGCAGCAAAGTCTTCATTCTTCCGGCGGCATCTTCAATCTTCTTTCTTCGCTCCGCCGCCGCGGAGCATCCATCCCGGCCGACGACTGAACGACGAATGAGGTACCTTTAAATGACGTCATCCAAGATGGCGTCCGCCGAATTCCGATTGGCTGATAGGATTCTATCAGCCAATCGGAATGAAGTTAGAAAAATCTGATTGAATCAGCCAATCAGATTCAAGTTCAATCCGATTGGCTGATCCAATCAGATTGAGCTTGCATTCTATTGGCTGATCGGAACAGCCAATAGAATGCGAGCTCAATCTGATTGGCTGATTGGATCAGCCAATCGGATTGAACTTGAATCTGATTGGCTGATTCAATCAGCCAATCAGATTTTTCTAACTTAAGTCCGATTGGCTGATAGAATCCTATCAGCCAATCGGAATTCGGCGGACGCCATCTTGGATGACGTCATTTAAAGGTACCTCATTCGTCGTTCAGTCGTCGGCCGGGATGGATGCTCCGCGTCGCCGGAGCGAAGAAAGAAGATTGAAGATGCCGCCGGAAGAATGAAGACTTTGCTGCCGCTTGGAGGAAGACGTCGCCGGAGGAAGAATTCTTCTTTGCCGCTTGGAGGAAGACATCGCCGGAGGAAGAATTCTTCTTTGCCGCTTGGAGGAAGACATCGCCGGAGGAAGAATTCTTCTTTGCCGCTTGGAGGAAGACATCGCCCGGATCGGATCAGGAGTTCGGCCCGGTGTGGTGAAGACAAGGTAGGGAGATCTTCAGGGGAGTAGTGTTAGGCTTTTTTAAGGGGGGTTTGGGTGGTTTTAGAATAGGGGTATGTGGGTGGTGGGTTGTAATGGGGGGGGTATTGTATTTGTATGCAAAAGAGCTGAATTCTTTGGGGCATGCCCCACAAAAGGCCCTTTTAAGGGCTGGTAAGGTAAAGAGCTTTGAACTTTTTTTAATTTAGAATAGGGCAGGGAATTTTTTTTTATTTTGGGGGTTTATTATTTTATTAGGGGGCTTAGAATAGGTGTAATTAGCTTAAAAATCTTGTAATTTTTTTTTATTTTTTGTAATTTAGTGTTTGTTTGTTTTTGTAATTTAGTTTAGTTAATTTAATTGTATTTTTAGATAGATGTTTGTAGTTTACTTAATTTATTGATAGTGTAGGTGTATTTGTAACTTAGGTTAGGATTTATTTTACAGGTAATTGGGTAATTATTTTAACTAGGTAGATATTAAATAGTTAATAACTATTTAATAGCTATTATACCTAGTTAAAATAATTAACAATTTACCTGTAAAATAAATATTAACCCTAACATAGCTACAATGTAATTATTAATTATATTGTAGCTATCTTAGGGTTTATTTTATAGGTAAGTATTTAGATTTAAATAGGAATATTTTAGTTTATAAATGAATTAGGTTAATTTAATATAAATTTAGTTAGGGGTGTTAGGGTTAGATAGAGTTAATATAGTTAATATAAATACTATAGTAACTATATTAACTATATTAACCCTAATATAATTAGGGTTAATATAGTTAATATATATAATGTAATACCTATATTAACTATAATATACTTAGGGTTAATATAGATAATATAGCTGGCGGCGGGGTAGGTAGATTAAATTAGGGGTTAATCATTTTAATAGAGATGGCGGCGGTGTTAGGGGCTTACATTAGGGGTTAATAATTTTAATATAGATGGCGGCGGTGTTAGGGGCTCACTTTAGGGGGTTATAGATATAATATAGCTGGTGGCGGGGTACGGGAGCGACGGTTTAGGGGTTAATAACTTTATTAGGTTGCGGCGGGGTACGGGAGCGGCGGTTTAGGGGTTAATAGCTTTTTTATTGTTAGGATAGTGAGGGGGGATAGCGGATAGAGGGTTAGACGTGTCGGGCTATGTTAGGGAGGCGTGTTAGACGTGTCGAGCTATGTTTAGGAGGCGTGTTAGACAGTGCGGGTGATTTAGACTTTAGTCAGGTTTTATAGGCGCCGGCAGTTTCTAACGTGGCGCAAGTCACTGGCGACTCCAAAAATCTGTACTTACGCAGATTTCTGGACATCGCTGGTTTGTGAGACTTGCGCCACTTTAGCAAGTGACGGCGCCGCATATTGGATGGCTCGAGTTGCGAGCTGAAACTGCGGGCGACGTGGGTTCCCTCGCTTGCGCCGCAAACTGCGATCTATATCGGATCGCGCCCCATATTTCTCTCTCTTTGAGGTCATACATCTGTTGGTAATCACTCATTAGTGACAGCCCTAGACAGACTATGACAGAAGCCACCTCTTATCGCCTTGTATTTTGACAGTTTTTCACAGCTGGAGAGTGCTAGTTCATGTGTGTCATATAGATAACATTCGTGCTAATTCCAGTGGAGTTATTTATGAGTCAGCACTGTTTGTCTAAAATCCAAGTCTGTCAAAAGAACTGAGATAAGGGGCAGTCTGCAGAATCTTAGATACAAGGTAATCCCAGAGTTAAAACATATATTAAAGGGACACTGAACCCACATTTTTTCTTTTGTGATTCAGATAGAACATGCAATTTTAAGCAACTTTCCAATTTACTCCTATTATCACATTTTCTTCATTCTCTTTGTATCTTTATTTGAAAAACAAGAATGTAAGTTTAGATGCCAGCCCATTTTTGGTGAACCACCTGGGTTGTTTTTGCTGATTGGTGGATAAATTCAACACTCAATAAACAAGTGCTGTCCAGGGTTCTGAGACAAAAAAAAATGCTTAGATGCCTTCTTTTTCAAATAAAGATAGTACGAGAACAAAGAAAAATTGATAATAGGAGTAAATTAGAAAGTTGCTTAAAACTGCATGCTTTATCTGAATCACAAAAGAAAAAAATTGGGTTCAGTGTTCCTTTAATATAACAGTATTGATTATGCAAAACTGGGTAATGGGTAATAAAGGGATTATCTATCTTTCTAGACAATAAAAATGTTCAAGTAGACTGTCCCTTTAACAGTCATGTCCTGCTTAAGATCTACAATGCATTGCTGTTTCTGAGAGGGACTTTTCCTTTATGTTTAACACCTTTTTGGAGGTTAAACACATATTTTGCATTCCAGTTGTAAACTTTATGAAGTGCTTTTAATAGCAAATATATCCATTAAATTATAGGGAGATGTATGATGTTACTACCAAGTGCAATGTAAATTAGCCCATAGTTTGCAAAGGACACTAGGGTTAAACAAACATTTTCTAAAAAAGTTGAGCCTCATATTGTTCCTCTATAATCTCCCTTTGGAGTAAAAGAACAATCTACTAACATGCAATATAAAATAAATACATATTTTTTTATATAAAGGAATACATATTTTTATGTTTGTTGAAAATTAAGACTGTGACAACTAAATTGTAAATTCTTACCATGTGCTAGTATCTTAAAAGATAAATAGTAATAATAATAATAATAATAATAATAATAATAATAATAATAATAATAATATTTAGACATAATAAACTGCTCAATTTTTTAATGCCCTTTAACCATAGGAGTATTAAGATATGCACACCTAATATATTCCCACAAATGTATAAATCAACCAATCAAAGGCCAGATCTATCCATCTATCTATCTATATATATCTATATACTAAAATACACAAAAAATAAAAGCTATGCACTCTTAAAAAACAAATGGAAATTTAATAAGAGATTTTTTTTTTAAAGCGCTAAGAACGATGAATAATGACTTAAAGAATACTGAAATCAGGATATTGTAAAATGTTCAAGATAGTAAACCAAACCAAGCTCTAAGTCATAAGCTCTATGGTGCTGGTAGTAGTAGTGACTAGTAGTGTCCAAACAAACAATGGATCCCTGTAAAGTTGAGAAACGACCGGCTGCTTCTTTAATATAATCCTCCGGTACCCATAAGGTATCTTCTTAATTCTAGGTAAATTTGAAAGAAGCACACAAAGATCCTCCTCATAGGGCAATATGTTTATTACAATGACATAAGAAATTATATTAGAGTATTAGAAAACGAATCCCCTGTGTGGGGGTACTCACTCTTCCCAACCTCAATCAAAATGAGATAAGTTAAAGCTACAGCAAATATTATGTAAAAGCTACATCAAATATCCTGAAGAATCTGAAGAAACTGTAAAATTCTAGGAATTCTAAAAGAATGCCAAGAAAATTTATGAGACGAACACCATGAAATGTAAGTCTTCCAAACTCGATAATAAATCTTTCTAGACACAGATTTATGAGCCTGCAACATAGTATTAATCACTGAGTCAGAGAAACCTCTATGACTAAGCACTAAGCGTTCAATCTCCATACCTTCAAATTTAATTATTTGAGATCCTGATGGAAAAACTGGCCTTGAGATAGAAGGTCTGGCCTTAACGGAAGTGACCAAGGTTGGCAACTGGACATCTGAACAAGATCCGCATACCAAAACCTGTGTGGCTATGCTGGAGCCACCAGCAGTACAAACGAATGCTTCATTATGATTTTGGAAATCACTCTTGGAAGAAGAACTAGAGGCGGAAAAATATAAGCAGGTTGATAACACCAAGGAAGTGTCAACGCATCCACTGCTTCCACCTGTGGATCCCTGGACCTGGACAGATACCTGGGAAGTTTCCTGTTTAGATGAGAAGCCATCAGATCTACTTCTGGAAGCCCCCACATCTGAACAATTTGAAAAAACACATCTGGTGAAGAGACCACTCTCCCGGATGTAAAGTCTGATGACTGAGATAATCTGCTTCCCAATTGTCTATACCTGGTATATGGACCGCAGAAATTAGACAGGAGCTGGATTCTGCCCAAACATGTATCCGAGATACTTCTTTTAAAGCTTGAGGACTGTGAGTCCCACCCTGATGATTGACATATGCCACGGTTGTGACATTATCTGTCTGAAAACAAATAAATGGTTCTCTCTTCAGAAGAGGCCAAAACTGAAGGGCTCTGAGAATCGCACAGAGTTCCAAAATATTGATTGGTTATCTTGCCTCTTGAGATTTCCAAACAACCTGCGCTGTCAGAGATCCCCAGACAGCTCCCCAACCTGAAAGACTTGCATCTGTTGTGATCACAGTCCAGGTTGGACGAACAAAAGAGGCCCCTTGAACTAAACGATGGGATTTAAGGATATTAATTGTGATATCTTTGTATAATCCCTGCACCGTTGGTTCAGCGTACAAAGCTGAAGAGGTCTCATGTGAAAACGAGCAAAAGGGATTGCGTCCGATGCTGCAGTCATGTGACCTAAAACCTCCATGCACATAGCTACTGTAGGGAATGATTGAGACTGAAGGTTCCGACAAGCTGCAACCAAATTCAGACGTCTCTTGTCTGTTAGAGACAAAGTCATGGATACTGAATCTATTTGGAAACCTAAAAAGGTTACCCTTGTCTGAGGAATCAAATAACTTTTTGGTAAATTGATCCTTTTTTTTGAAGAAACAACACTAGTTGATTTGTGTGAGATTCTGCAGAACGTAAAGACTGAGCAAGTACCAAGATATCGTCCAAATAAGGAAACACCGCAATACCCCGCTCTCTGATTACAGAGAGTAGGGCACCGAGAACCTTTGAAAAAATCCTTGGAGCTTTCGCTAGGCCAAAAGGAAGAGGAACAAATTGGTAATGCTTGTCTAGAAAAGAGAATCTCAGGAACTGATAGTGATCTGGATGAATCAGAATATGAAGATATGCATCCTGTAAGTCTATTGTGGACATATACAGGGAGTGCAGAATTATTAGGCAAATGAGTATTTTGACCACATCATCCTCTTTATGCATGTTGTCTTACTCCAAGCTGTATAGGCTTGAAAGCCTACTACCAATTAAGCATATTAGGTGATGTGCATCTCTGTAATGAGAAGGGGTGTGGTCTAATGACATCAACACCCTATATCAGGTGTGCATAATTATTAGGCAACTTCCTTTCATTTGGCAAAATGGGTCAAAAGAAGGACTTGACAGGCTCAGAAAAGTCAAAAATAGTGAGATATCTTGCAGAGGGATGCAGCACTCTTAAAATTGCAAAGCTTCTGAAGCGTGATCATCGAACAATCAAGCGTTTCATTCAAAATAGTCAACAGGGTCGCAAGAAGCGTGTGGAAAAACCAAGGCGCAAAATAACTGCCCATGAACTGAGAAAAGTCAAGCGTGCAGCTGCCAAGATGCCACTTGCCACCAGTTTGGCCATATTTCAGAGCTGCAACATCACTGGAGTGCCCAAAAGCACAAGGTGTGCAATACTCAGAGACATGTCCAAGGTAAGAAAGGCTGAAAGACGACAACCACTGAACAAGACACACAAGCTGAAACATCAAGACTGGGCCAAGAAATATCTCAAGACTGATTTTTCTAAGGTTTTATGGACTGATGAAATGAGAGTGAGTCTTGATGGGCCAGATGGATGGGCCCGTGGCTGGATTGGTAAAGGGCAGAGAGCTCCAGTCCGACTCAGACGCCAGCAAGGTGGAGGTGGAGTACTGGTTTGGGCTGGTATCATCAAAGATGAGCTTGTGGGGCCTTTTCGGGTTGAGGATGGAGTCAAGCTCAACTCCCAGTCCTACTGCCAGTTTCTGGAAGACACCTTCTTCAAGCAGTGGTACAGGAAGAAGTCTGCATCCTTCAAGAAATACATGATTTTCATGCAGGACAATGCTCCATCACACGCGTCCAAGTACTCTACAGCGTGGCTGGCAAGAAAGGGTATAAAAGAAGAAAATCTAATGACATGGCCTCCTTGTTCACCTGATCTGAACCCCATTGAGAACCTGTGGTCCATCATAAAATGTGAGATTTACAAGGAGGGAAAACAGTACACCTCTCTGAACAGTGTCTGGGAGGCTGTGGTTGCTGCTGCACGCAATGTTGATGGTGAACAGATCAAAACACTGACAGAATCCATGGATGGCAGGCTTTTGAGTGTCCTTGCAAAGAAAGGTGGCTATATTGGTCACTGATTTGTTTTTGTTTTGTTTTTGAATGTCAGAAATGTATATTTGTGAATGTTGAGATGTTATATTGGTTTCACTGGTAAAAATAAATAATTGAAATGGGTATATATTTGTTTTTTGTTAAGTTGCCTAATAATTATGCACAGTAATAGTCACCTGCACACACAGATATCCCCCTAAAATAGCTATAACTAAAAACAAACTAAAAACTACTTCCAAAACTATTCAGCTTTGATATTAATGAGTTTTTTGGGTTCATTGAGAACATGGTTGTTGTTCAATAATAAAATTAATCCTCAAAAATACAACTTGCCTAATAATTCTGCACTCCCTGTAATGCCCTTGCTGAACAAAAGGCAGAATAGTCCTTATAGTCACCATTTTGAATTTGGTATTCTTACATAACAATTCAAAATTTTTAGATCCAGAACTGGTCTGAAAGAATTCTCCTTCTTTGGAACAATGAACATATTTGAATAAAACCCCAGACCCCATTCCTGAAAAGGAACTGGCACAGTTACCCCAGATAACTCCAGGTCTGAAACACACTTCAGGAAAGCCTGAGCCTTTACTGGGTTCACTGGAATGCGTGAGAGAAAGAAACTTCTCACAGGTGGTCTTATTTTGAAACCTATTCTGTACCCTTGAGAAACAATGTTCTGAATCAAATGATTTTGGATTGAATTGATCCAAACATCCTTGAAAAATCTTAGTCTGCCCCCTACTAGCTGAGCTGGAATGAGGGCCGCACCTTCATGCAGACTTGGGGGCTGATTTAGATCTTTTAAATGGCTTGGATTTATTCCAGACTGGAGAAGGCTTCCAATTGGAAACTGTTCCCTTAGGGGAAGGATCAGGTTTCTGTTCCTTATTTTGACGAAAGGAACGAAAACGGTTAGCAGCTTTAAATTTACCCTTAGATTTTTTATCCTGAGGCAAAAAAGTTCCCTTCCCCCCAGTGACAGTTGAAATAATAGACTCCAACTGAGAACCAAATAATTTATTACCTTGGAAAGAGAGAGAAAGCAACGTTGATTTAGAAGTCATATCAGCATTCCAAGATTTAAGCCAAAAAGCTCTTCTAGCTAATATAGCTAAATACATATATCTGACATCAATTCAAATGATATAAAAAATGGCATCACAAATGAAATTATTAGCATGTTGAATTAGCTTAACAATGCTATACACATTATGATCTTGTACTTGTTGCGCTAAAGTTTCCAACCAAAAAGTTGAAGCAGCAGCAACATCAGCCAAAGAAATAGCAGGCCTAAGAAGATGACCTGAACATAAATAAGCCTTCCTTAGATAAGATTCAAGTTTATATTTAAAAGAAGTACTATCTGCCGTAGGAATAGTAGTATGTTTAGCAAGAGTAGAGATGGCCCCATCAACTTTGGGGATCTTTTCCCAAAACTCCAATCTATCAGCCGGCAAAGGATACAATTTCTTAAACCTTGAAGAAGGAGTAAAAGAAGTACCCAGTCTATTCCATTCCCTAGAAATCACATCTGAAATAGCATCAGGAACTGGAAAAACCTCAGGAATGACTACATGAGGTTTAAAAACCGAATTTAAATGCTTACTGGTTTTAATATCAAGAGGACTAGTCTCCTCCATATCTAATGCAATCAACACCTCTTTTTTTTTTTTTTTAACTTTATTTAAAGCCAACAATGGGTATACAGTACAGAAAGTAAATTTAGCACCACACAGGGCAAAAAACATAAAGAAGTACAAACAATATACAGGTGGAACAAGAACACACTCAGGTGTATATCTACATTCTTGAATTCACATTGTTGGAGTTTTTTTTTTTAAATTTTAAGATTAACACAAATAAGGATACCACATAAACACATAAACATACTGTTGAGTCTTTTTTTTTTTTCTTTCTTTCTCCTTCCCTCCCTTTCCTTCCCCTTCTTTTTAAACTCTTTTTTTTTTTATTGAGGATTTTTAAGGAGAAGAAAAGTAAAAATAGAAAATACAAAAATGTATTACCAAGCTCGGGCAAAAAAAAAAAAAAAAAAATAGCAAAAACCTTGGGATTAGCACATCAAGCCCAACAATAGAGGTTACAATTACCTTGAATTATACCTGTTAACAAAGCGATACCAAAATTTTTCTTAGCGTACATAAATACCAATATTGCAAACCCCTATTGAGGCCTCACAAATACCTTCTAATAGACTCAGATATGATTAATGGAAGAAAACAAAACAAGACAAGAAAAGACAAAACAAAACAAAAAACCCCGAAGACAAAAAAATACAAGAGAAGACAAGACAAGAGAGAAAAAAAAATACCTTTATCCCCTCACCCGTCGTCTCCCCCACCCCCAGCTTCCCTAAGCGAGAGCTTTGTCAATAACATATTTCCCTTGCATTAGACACCCATAGCGGAGGAAACATCCCATGTACCACTAGATCAGCAAAGGTCTGTGAGCTTAAAAATGGAGACAAAATACTTTTCTGCACTGGCAAAGGATAGGATATAATAATTGGCAGCCATCTATAGATAAATTTACTTATATGTTTTTCAGTCGAGAGCTGAGTATGAAAAGCTTCAAACTGTATCTGGGACTGAATCTCTTTAAGAACCAAAGAAAATGGGGGGGCCTTATGCGAACGCCAGTTCTTGAATAAGAGGAACCTAGCTATAAGAATAATGGCTCTAAAAGCATCTAAAAAAGTATTTTTTGTTTGGTCCTCTATTCTAAGAAAAAATACCAGCTCAGGGGTAAAATGGCTGTCTACATTAAAGGATCAATTAACCCAGTACTGTATTTTTAGCCAGTATTGCTTCGTCTTGGGACATGACCATAGCATATGTATTAGGTTGGCCTTGCTGTGGGAACACCTTGGACACAAAAAAGGTTGAGAAGGGTAATACTGTGCCATTCTAGACGGAGGTAAATAATATTTATTAACTAGTTTCAGGTGTGACTCTTTTACAGGGATGGGAAGAGTACATTTATATACTACTACAAAACTTTGAACAACCACTTCCGGATTTATGTTAGAAAAAGTATTCTCCCAGTTTTTACGTATTTTCTCCACTCCTATTGCGCCCTGTTTGGCCAACATTATATCATATATAAGCGAGATTGCAGTTTTGCCAATTGAAAATCTATCAATACATGTATCAATCTTGACCCACTCAGACCGCCAACCCTCCCCGAGCTGTAATTTCTGCACAAAATGTCTAATTTGAAAATACGCAAATAGATTGTTCCTGGATATATTGAATTGTTGGAAAAGAATACCTGCTGGATACAATTGCCATGAATCCGCTAAAACCTGAAAAACCCTTGACAGCCCATTCTCTTCCCATTTTTTAAAGACCCCATGTTGTATTCCAGGCACAAACTCAGGATTACCTCTTATAGGGAGATATTTAGAAAAGTGCGGATCTATTCCCAATTCCTTGCAAAATTTATGCCAGGCTATAATTATATTTTTAATAGAAGAAAACTTCGCAATCCTAGGAGATAGCTGTATGATTCTATTATGTAGGATAGCTTTTAATGAGAAAGGAAAAATTCATTGAGTTTCTAGTTCAATGGTAGCAAAATTGTTGGAATTAGAAATCCAATCAAGGGCAAATTTGACTAACGTGGCAATATTGTATAATTTTAAACTAGGAAGAGCTAAGCCTGCAAACTTTTTTTTGTGTCAGCTTCACCAAAGATATACGTGGTTTCTTATTATCCCAGATAAATTTAGATACATATTGCTCAAATTTTCTAAGATCCGCTTTTAAGAGGAACAATGGAAGATTTTGTAGTGGATACAAAATTTGTGGAAACACAATCATTTTTATTATATTAACACGTGCTGATATAGATAGGGGAAAAGAGGCCCACATCTCCAGGTTAGTTTTTATTTTGTTAAATAGGGATACAAAATTCAGGTCATACCATTTTTGGGGGTTTCTATGTAGGATTATTCCCAGATATTTAAAATGATCAACGACTTTAAAGGGATGATTTGAACAGCTTGTTTTTGATTTATGAATCCAAAGTAACTCGCTTTTATCAAAATTAATTTTATACCCCGAGAATGAACTAAATTCAGCATAGATTTGTATAACTAACGGAATATGATACGCTGTAGTATCTAAGAAGAGTAACATGTCGTCAGCATACAAAAGTGTTTTCAATTTTTGCGAGCCAATTGAGATACCACTTATGTTTTGTCTTAGTCAAATGGCCAAGGGCTCTAACGCAATATCAAACAATAGGGGAGACAGAGGGCAGCCTTGCCGTGTTCCCCTACCAAGAGTTATCTTTGGAGATAATATACCATTGATCAATAAGTAAGAGACCGGCATCCTATATAGTTTATGGATAAAATGAAGAAATTGCCCTTGGAAACCAAATCTTTCTAACACAGAGAAAAGATACTGCCATGTGATGGAATCGAAGGCTTTTTCTGCATCTACTGTTAGAAGGGCCAGATCCGCGTATTTATCTTTCTTTAATCTATCTCTATTCCAAAAGTAATCCAACAGCGTCACTACTTTGCGAATATTTTTAGCCGAATTCCTACCTTTAATAAAACCTGTCTGATCGGGGTGAATAATATCATGCAAACCTTTCACCAATCTATCAGCAATGATAGAAGCTAAAATTTTATAATCTACATTAAGGATAGAAATTGGCCTATACAAAGCAGGGTCCTCTATTCCCCTATCTTTTTTAGGTATTAGGGTAACATTGGCTGCTGTAAAAATATTAGACATCATGTTGCTGGAAGAGAAATACTCATTATAGAGCCTTTCCAAGGTAGAGTTAATTTCTTGGGATAGTAATTTGTAAAATTCAGCTGGTAGAAAATCTGGCCCTGCAGCTTTATTTAATTTTGCTTTCTCAATAGCCTTACTGATTTCTTCTCCTGTAATATATGTATTTAGGGTTTCTAAACATTCTTTAGGAATTTGAGGAAGTATGATCTGAGAAAAAAAATTGTCAAGATTTGCGACATTCACCTCTGTTTTACTATATAGTTTTTGATAGAAATTATGAAAAACTTTTCTGATCTTTTCAGGATCTGTGAATCTATCTTTACCATCTTTAATAGCCGTAATGTAGTTTTTGCTATTCCTATTTCTAGTTAAATTAGCTAGATGTTTTGCAGAGATACCGTGAAAGCCTTTGAATTTAAGATTCAATTTGAGATCTTCATATTGAGATCTCTTCTTAAGATATACCTCCCGATTATTTTTTACCTCAAGATATTTACTCCAATTATTAGCTGACCTTTCATTGTAGTAAGTTCTAAGCGCCTTCTTAACCTGAAAGGTGAGCTGAATTTCAATCGTTCTACTTTTCTTGTTCCATGCATTAATATATGCTTTTATTTCCCCTCTTAAGACCGCTTTCGATGCTTCCCAGAATGACTCCACATTAGAACTTTTTGCGATATTAAAGGTAACATAATCTTTCCATTTTTGTTTTAACCAAGAGCCAAAACTAGGGCTATTATAAAGAAAGCGAGGAAATATAAAACTTTGGTTCCTATCTTTAGGCCTACTTAAAGAGGGAAAAGCTAATGAGATTATAGCGTGGTCAGAAACAAGTATGTCAGCAATCCCAGATTTGGCTTTCAGGATCGATAGAGATGCTGAGACTAAAAGCATATCGATCCTAGAAAAGGTTCTATGTACTTTTGACTCACAGGAAAAAGTTCTAGAGTCTGGATACTCAATACGCCATATATCCAGAAGTTTAAGTTTCTGACAGACCTGTTTCAGACATTTTGCTCTTTTCTCATAATCTCTTGTTTTTTTCTGTGAAAGCCTATCTAGCTCGGTGCACATTGCAATATTAAAATCTCCCCCTAAAATAAGGTTTTGAGAGACAAAAGGAAAGAGCTTAACTTTAATCTTCTCCCAAAACCCTGAATCGTGTATATTTGGGCCATAAACATTACAAAAAACAAAATCTACCTTATTAATCATGACTTGTAATATAAGAAATCTTGCCTCCGGATCGTACTCTACCTTTTTAACCTTATACTCTAAGTTTTTTTGCAGCAATATAGCAACCCCTGCCTTCCTATTTTTAACTGGGGTGGCAAACACCTCTCCTACCCACTTTGTTTTTAGTTTTGGAATTTCCACCTCTTTTAAATGAGTCTCCTGTAAAAAAAAAAACACTGCAGGATGGTGTTTGGCTAGAGTTCTTATGATAAGTTTACGTTTCATTGGAGAAGTAATACCCCCTACATTCCACGAGAGTACTTTAAAATCTTTACCTATATCAAAGGTCATTCCAACCTAGAGAGAATATACACAGCATAAAACCTGTCTAGAAAGCCCAACAGAGGAAGAAAGGCGGGGGAGCAAGAGAGGACACAGGTGAGGGAAAAAAAAAAAAAAAAAATTAGTATCGCAGACTCAAACATTATGTCAGCACTTATATTAGCTGAACTAAACTGCACCTTGATGTTTTATTTGGTTCTAGTCTAAGAATCAATATACTAGGTTATTTCACCTCAGCAATTTTGTTTGCAGCCATAAATTCTTTCGCTTCAATGGTATTATTAAGTGTAATACGTTTATCCTGATCCTCAAGTATAATTTTTGCAGGATAAATTAATCTTGCTTTGAAGCCATTCTTAATAAGACTAGTACAAAACGGGGCCATAGATTTCCTCTTAGCCGAAGTCTCACTAGAGAAATCCTGAAACAATAGAAGTTTGTTATCTATAATAAGAGAATCCATCTTTTTATATAGTTTTAATAGTTCTGTCTTATCCTGGAATTTAAGGTATTTGACAATACTCATCCTAATCCTAGGGGAGCCATTCATATTTACCTTAGGAAGGCCGATTCTATGGACTCTTTCAACTACTAGAGGGAGTTGGGAGGCCGGGAAGCCCAGAGCCTGAGGAAGAATTTCCGAGGTAAATTTAATAAGGTCACTATATTCCAGTGTTTCAGGCAATCCTACGATTCTAATATTGTTTCGCCTGGAGCGGTCCTCTGGGTCCTCCAGGCGATTTTGTAGGTTAATAATTTGAGATTCTTGAGCAAGGAGTTGTGTAGCTTGGGTATTGGATACATCCTCTATATCTGAAATTCTACTTTCAGCTTCTGATAATCTCTTTGCAAATTGCTTTACTTCGGTAGAGAGGGCTATAATATTAGTAGAGATATTTATTAATTCCTTTTTAATTTCATTAAATTGCGGAGCTATACATTCTGTTATTTGAGCCATTATAAGCTGGGAATCTAATATTGGGTTACCCATTTCTGAATTAACCTCTGTGCTGATGTCTAACCCTTTTGTCTTACGATCTTTTATTTTGGGAGGCATTATGGGTGAACTGTGTTTTACTTGTGTAATAAACCTTTCCATAAATTAGTGTGAGCACAACAAAATCCAAAAAAGAAAAGCAACACCAAAAGGGCTTCCCCTTTCAATACTCTTTTTTTTCTTCCACTCTTTCTTTCACTCTATGTGATATATTCCAACTCAAGGAATAAAAATAAACAAAACTTCAAAATATATATATTCTTTTCTTTTTTTCTTTTTCTCCCCCCTTTTTTTTTTCTTTCTCTTTCTCTTCCTTTTTCTCTTTTTTTTTTTTTTCTTTTTTTTTTAACGTGATATTTTCTAAATCTTATGTGACAAAAAACTGTGATATAAGAAAAATAGGTCCCCCTACATCAGACTACCCTCTGACACCAGCAATAGGTATCTATTGAATTAGAACAAAGCAGAAATTAAATAGCAATATGACAGCTCTGCAATAAATTTAACTCATTCTTATCCTGCTTTTTTCTTTACTTTCCCTTTTCTTCCTATTTCCTTCTCTTTCCTCCTTTTCCTCCTCCTTCTTTCTTTTTTTCTGCTTTCTCTCTTTTTTCTTTCTTTAGCTCTCCCTTTCTCAATTCCTCCCCCTATATAGCAAAGGAGCCCTTAAACCTTATATTATGTTGAGATTATTAAGATAGGCTTAACCTATACTAATACAAAAATGAAAAGGATATACTCTTAGCCCATGATACAATGCCTTGTCGCAATACCATAACATGAAAGTACAGAAATTCTTAAAACTATTTCTCCTTTTTCACAACCAGAGATACATTACACTCTATAATACAAATGTTAGATTTGTTCACAAAAATGTGCTAGTAGCGTATTATTGTATTCATATGCTAGCAGGAAAAGGGGACAGTATAACATAACCTCACATCACATCAAAAAAACAAAGGATATAAGAGCAGCATTACTAGCCCATATCACACTCTGGTTCAAAATAGCAACATATCTTTTTAGCAAGTGTAATTTTATAAACTTAAGCAGATCAGGCTAAAGTTCCCAATGATTACACATCTCAGCAGCCAGGGAGTAATACAAAACTCCTATGTGCACAATGAAAAAGTCTTTTCAATCAAGAAAAGCAATCAACACCTCTTTTAATAAGGAATGAATATGCTCCATTTTAAATAAGTATGAAGATTTGTCAGTGTCAATATCTGAGGCAGAATCTTCTGAAACAGATAGATTCTCATCAGAGATAGATAAATCATAATGTTGTCGGTCATTTAAAAATTCATCAATTTTATGAGAAGTTTTAAAAGACCTTTTTACGTTTATTAGAAGGTGGTATGACAGACAAAGCCTTCTGAATGGAATTAGAAACAAATTCTCTCACATTAACAGGAATATCCTGAGCATTAGATGTTGAAGGAACAACAACAGGTAATGGATCACTACTAATGGAAATATTATCTGCATTTAAAAGTTTGTCATGACAATTATCACAAACTACAGCCGGAGGAACAGTTACCACAAGTTTACAACAAATGCACTTAGCTTTGGTAGAACAGACATCAGGCAGCAGGATTCCAGTAGTAGATTCTGAGACAGGGTCAGATTGAGACATCTTGCAATATGTAATAGAAAAAATAACATATAAAGCAAAATTATCAATTTCCTTATATGACAGTTTCAGGAATGGGAAAAAATGCAAACAAAATAAGCCTCTGGAAACGAGAAGCAAAATGAAATAAAGACTTTAATAATGTCAAAAGTTTGGTGCCAAGTATGACGCCCACAACTGACAAAAAATATTTTTTGGCGCCAAGAACGTCTGCAACAAACACGAGCGTCATAGATGACGCAACCACATGAAAATTCTCGGCGTCAACTAAGACGCCGGAAATTATGAAATTACGTCAACAAGCGTGATTCTCGTGCCAAAAAAGTCTCGCGCCAAGAATGCCGCAATAAATTATAGCATTTTGCGCTCCCACAAGCCTAACAGCCCGCAATTTAGAAAAGAGAGTCAAATGAAAATTTCAGGTAAGAATTTTTTTTTTTTTATATGCATTTCCCAAAATGAAACTGACAGTCTGCAAAAAGGAAATATACTAATAAACCTGAATCATGGCAAATATAAGTACAAAGCATATATTTAGAACTTTACATATAAAGTGGCAAACCATAGCTGAGAGTGTCTTAAATAAAGGAAAACATACAAAAAGACACTCATCTACATAAAGTAGATAGCCAAACCAGTAATGAAACGAGAATCAGCAGAGGTAATGGTATATAAGAGTATATCGTCGATCTAAAAAGGGAGGTAGGAGATGAATCTCTACGACCGATAACAGAGAACCTATGAAATAGATCCCCGTTAGGATGACCATTGTATTCAATAGGTAATACTCCCTTCACATCCCTCTGTCATTCACTGCACTCTGAGAGGAACCGGGCTTCAGCATGCTGAGAAGCGCATATCAACGTAGAAATCTAGCACAAACTTACTTCCCCACCTCCATAGGAGGCAAAGTTTGTAAAACTGAATAGTGGGTGTGGTGGTGGTTGTATTTATAGGCATTTTGAGGTTTGGGAAACTTTGCCCCTCCTGGTAGGAATGTATATCCCATACGTCACTAGCTCATGGACTCTTGCCAATTACATGAAAGAAAGTTCATTTATTTCACTAATGCAACGTAAAAGGTGAAACTAATATATGAGCAAGATCGTTCAAGCTGTTATTTGTCATAATTGTGAAGATTATGGCTTACAGCTCATGAAAACCCCAAATCCACAATCTCAGAAAATTAGAATATTACATGCAATCAATAAAACAAGGATTGTACATAGAGCAATATCGGACCTCTGAAAAGTATAAGCATGCATACTGTATGTAATTGGTACATGGTTTGGGCCCCTTTTGCAGCAATTACTGCCTCAATGCGGCGTGGCATGGAAGCTATCGGCCTGTGGCCCTGCTGAGGAGTTATGGAAGACCAGGATGCCTCAATAGCGGCCTTCAGCTCTTCTGCATTGTTCAGTCTCATGTCTCTCATCTTTCTCTTGGCAATGCCCCATAGATTCTCTATGGGGTTCAGGTCAGGTGGTTTGCTGGCCAATCAAGCACAGTAATCCCACGGTCATTGAACCAGGTTTTGGTGCTTTTGGCAGTGTGGGCAGGTGCCAAGTCCTACTGGAAAATGTTGTCAGCATCCCCATAGAGCTCATCTGCGGAAGGAAGCATGAAGTGCTCCAAAATCTCCTGGTAGACGGCTGCATTGACCCAGGACTTAATAAAGCACAGTGGACCAACACCAGCAGATGACATGGCTCCCCAAATCAACACAGACTGTGGAAACTTCACACTGGACTTCAAGCATATTGCAGTGTGTGCCTCTCTATTCTTCCTCCATACTCTGGGTCCTTAGTTTCCAAATAAGATGCAAAATTTGCTCTCATCAGAAAAGAGGACTTTGGACCACTGAGCAACAGACCAGGTCTGTTTTTCTTTAGCCTAGGTAAGACGCTTCTGACGTTGTTTGTTGTTCAGGAGTGGCTTGACAAGAGAAATACGACATTTGAAGCCCATGTCCAGGATCCGTCTGTGTGTGGTGGCTCTTGATGCACTGACTTCAGCCTCAGTCCACTCCTTGTGAAAGTCCCCAACACTTTTGAATGGCTTTTTCCTGACAATCCTCCCCAAGCTGCGGTGATCCCTGCTGCTTGCACACCTTTTTTTTCCACACTTTTGCCTTCCACATAACTTTCTATTAATGTGCTTTGATACAGCACTTTGGGAACATCCAACTTCTTTTGCAATTACCTTTTGAGGCTTTCCCTCCTTATGGAGGGTGGCAATGATGGTTTTCTGCACAACTGTCAGGTCAGCAGTCTTTCCCATGATTGTTATTCCTACTGAACCAGACTGAAAGACCATTTAAAGGCTCAGGAACACTTTACAGGTGTTATGGCTTAATTAGCTGATTAGAGTGGGACACTTTGAGCCTAGAATATTGCACCTTTTCACAATATTCTAATTTTCTGAGATTGTGGATTTGCGGTTTTCTTGAGCTGTAAGCCATAATCATCACAATTAGGACAAATCATGGCTTGAACTATCTTGCTTTGCATGTAATGAGTCTATCTCATATATTAGTTTCACCTTTTAAGTTGCATTAGTGAAATAAATTAACTTTTGCACAATATTCTAATTTTTCGAGTTTCACCTGTATCTACTATATATACAGTATATTTATCATCTTTAGATATCTTTCTAAACTCTATTTTTTCATGTATGTGCTTTTAAGGTAGCACAGTTTATCTCTTAATGTATTCTACACAACACACTCTAATACATTTAATTAATGCTGTACACAATTGTTTTTTCAAATAGTAATTAATCTAAATAATTACTTCCTTTAAAAAAAAAAAAAAGAAAAGATAATTATCTAATACCTTTTCCAGCCTGCTTGGTCATCAGGGGAATTTGTGTTATTTCAGATCAATTTTTTAAGCTATCTCTAGCAAAATTTAAATTCTTGCTATGCGCTATTGCCTTTAAATAGAAATAATAATAACAATAATTATTATCTATCTATTCCTTTTTTGTCTCTATCTATATATGTATGTCTGTAATTATATCTATCTCTCTATCTAGAGATATAAATAATTTGCAGGATTATAAATGTGTCAAATTTCTCATAATCAAGACATATTTATTGATTAATAAAGATGAGATGAATAAAACAAACTTACTGTTATTGCAAAACGAAGCATTGTTTTAGTTAAAAATTACTATTTTATTTTCACTTTGACGCCACTTAAGACAGCTCCAAAAAAAGGGCTGCTCTTTAACAAAACTATGGGGCCTATTTATCAAAGGTCTTGCGGACTTGATCCGACATTGCGGATCAGGTCCGCAAGACCTCGCTGAATGCGGAGAGCAATACGCTCTCCGTTCTCAGCTCACAAGAGCTGCTGGTGCAATGCCGCCCCCTGCAGACTCGCGGCCAATTGGCCGCCAGCAGGGAGGTGTCAATCAACCCGATCGTACTCGATCGGGTTGATTTCCGACAATTCCTGTCCGCCTCATCAGAGCAGGCGGACAGGGTTATGGAGCAGCGGTCTTTATGCCGCTGCTTCATAACTGCTGTTTCTGGCGAGTCTGAAGACTGGCCAGAAACACGGGCCCATATGCTCCATTCGGAGCTTGATAAATGGGCCCCTATGCCTCCTTGTTTACCTTTTTGCATATAATTACCTTCTGTGATTGCTCTCTAGTGCATGTGCAGTAATGTTAATTAAAGGGATAGTAAACACCAAAAATTGTATTGTTTAAAAACATAGATAATGCCTTTATTTACCATTCCTCATTTTTTTGCACAACCAACACAGTTATATTAATATACTTTTTACTTCTGTAATTACCTTGTTTCTAAGCTTCTGAAGACTGCATCCTTATTGCAGATCTTTTGACTGACTTGCATTGCAGGCAATTAGTGCTGACTCCACGTGCGCGAGCGCAATGTTATTTATATGAAACACATGATTTAACACCCTCTAGCTGTGAAAAACTGTCAAATGCATTCAGATAAGAAGCAGCCTTCAAGGGCTTGTAAATTAGCATAAGAGCCTACCTAGGTTTAGCTTTCAGCTAAGAATAACAAGAGAACAAAAAGGCTAGGGGCTGGCCCATTTTTTGTTCAGCACCTGGGTAGCACTTGCTGACTGGTGGCTAAATATATCCACCAATACGCAAGCTCTATCCAGCGTGTTGAACCTAAAATGGTCTGGCTCCTAAGCTTTACATTTCTGTTTTTCAAATAAAGATAGCAAGAGAACAAAAAATAATAGGAGTAAATTAGAAAGTTGCTTAAAATTGCATGCTCTATCTGAATCATGAAATAAAAAAAATTGGGGTTATTATCCCTTTAAGTTATGGCTTGGAGGATGCACAATTTGAGGGATGTGCAATGTTTCTTTCAAAAGTGCAGCGCTGTGTGACTGTATCTGTCACTAATCTGTCAGTGTGTGACTGATGGTTGTTTATATTGGGGGTCTGAAAAGCAGTCACAAGTTAGTAACGGAACATAAGAAAATCAACATGCTTTACACTTAAGTCATCGATTTCCTGAAGTGCTAATTTTAGCAAATGGTTCTCTTCTTGCAACCATTAGGATATAAAGGTATTTTAATATAGTGTTATTTATTTTTCTTACTCTATGGATACATTTTATTAATTGCGAATCCCATAATTTATACGTATCCATTATTACAATTTTATTTGATGTATGTTGTTATTGTTTTAGGAGTTATATATTCCAGGCTATCAGTTCATGTGTGTCTTATTATATTTCTGTATTGTAATAATCTTATTTTATGTGCAATTACTTTATTGAATAATAAAAATTATTGTCTACAATTAGCATTTTATAGCTTTGATTTTTTGTTATTCCCATTGCACAATATAACAATCTATTTAACTATATATAAATTAATCTATAATTAAGTAGCATTGCTCTTATTTATTAATTTAGGAAACTAAATAATAATGTTTAAATATCAATTCCTTTGATGAATTAATTGAATATGTGTAAATAAAATGGCTGTATGTAAATATATAATGTAATTGATTTATTTTATATGCTTGTTAGTCTAGGGGAATATTTATAAGCGAATCCAAATGTCCTTGCGTTTAATTATTTTTTGTTTGTTATTCCTGTTTTTAATATTTGTTTAATTCATAATATGATTATAATATAAATTATAATCATATCTATGTATCACAATGCTCATTAATACTATATGCTCATTAATACTATATGCTCATTAATACTATGGGAGATTTAGTCTACTTACCTATAGCAGCAGTGCTCTGCAATATATAGAGCAGGTCTGATCCTCTGAGAATGCTGATGCTGTGGCAGTGACATAGGCGACTAAGGTCAGATTACAAGTCGAGCACAAAATTGTGCTTTCGCGAGGGCAATATTTGCGCTCCACTCTTATTTGTGCACTGGTATTTGAAGAGGCCCACAATGTAAACGCGCTTTCATAGGCTCCAATGGAAGCCCCATTCTCATGCTGTTTCTCACTAGCACATTGAAGAGGGAAAGTCGCGCAGCGATGGGCAGCAATTATAAATATAAATACATATATGAATATATACATATATATTTATGTATTTATATGTGTATATACACATATTAGCACATAAATATATATGTATATAAGCATATACATATATTTACAGGTAACACACAGAACCCATAGAATGCAATGTAAACCCCACACCCACCACATTTAACCCCATACAACCATTAAAAGAGAGAAGGAAACATTGCAATCTCGATTCAAGGTAGATTTTATTTAAAAAAAGAACGTTTTGTCCCTCACAAGCATCCATAGTGGAGTGACATCAGTGTAATCAGATGTGCCGTGAGCCGGGAGTTTCATATGGAACTATTTGGCAGACTTCGAGCATGGTTGCTGACCGCCCAGACATGGACGCTCTCTGAATTCCATGGGACTTGCTTTTATCCTACATCTAGTAAGTGTATTACTACTAGCATGTTGCTATTTTTAAATAAAATCTACCTTGAATCGAGATTGTGCTGTCTCCTTCTCTCTTTTCATAGTTATTTTTTTACCCGTTCATGGAAGAGGAACCCACGGACTTGTGCACAGTTGCAACCCTTTGGCTCGTTTCAGCCATAATATCGTTTTTTGGAGGATTACATCCGTTTGGAAGGAACTTTCTGTATGTAATATAGCGCTGCTAAGTATTCTTGTTGTTGAACACCATAAAACTGCTTCATGCAGTTTTAAAAAAAAATAAATAAAGATACTATTTTTTTTTATTAAAATACAAACTCACACTAAAGTTTGGGGCCAATTAGGACACTTTTTTAAAATTAACCATAGGTCTGACTTCTGGTTAATTTTCAGATCGCTAATTGCTACTGTGAGCTTGCGGTAGCAATAACCAGCCATTTGTAATTGCTGGTTAAGTATTGCGTGCCCGCAAGCGAGCGAATTTGCCTGTTTGCGGGCGCACGATAAATTAGCGCCCCACTTATAATCTAGCCCTAAGTCTGCTAAACTAACTGCAGATGCACACCGCAAAAGTACAAGTGCCATATTTTTAATCAGGTAGACCCCAGAAATAGGACTCGTATAATAAGTCCCACAGGGAGGGATTGGAAAATATAGCAACTGCAAATTACTAGTAAACGCAAAAAAGCAATAATAATAAGTAATTAGGAAAAATAATTTATTACAATGTTCTTTTTATTGCTCTTAATTTTTTATTTATTTTATTAGTCGTATGTCCCTTTAAGATAGTATACATTGTCCTTTAATATATTCTACACAACACACTAATTAATTTCATCTATATTGTAAATACATCACAGTTTTTCCAATTAGTAATTAATTTAAATAATTACCTCCTGTAAAAAAAAAGATAGAAAAGATAATTATCTAAAATCTTTTTCCGGCCCACCTGGTCATCAAGGGAATTCCTGTTATTTCATATCAATGAAGCCAGCAAACTCTTGCACATTGCATATTCTTGCCATGTGTAATTGTCTTTAATTAGAAATAATAATAATAGTAATAATAATAATTGTTATTATTATGAAATACATAATGTATCATTAATATATTTTTAAATAATATTTTATTAAAGCTATCTATCTATCTATCTATCTATCTATCTATCTATCTATCACCTTATTATCTATATATTATTATCATCTATTATTATCTATATATGTATGTCTGTATTTACTGTATATCTATTTATTTTTTGTTATTCACCTTTAAGATAGTACAAATTACCCTTTAATATATTCTACACAACACACTATAATGCATTTGATTGGCAATTCAAATACATCACCGTTTTTTAAATTAATAATGTAAAACATTTTTTGGCCCACCTGGCCATCAAGGGAATTTGTGTTATTTCAGATAAATGAGGCCAGCAAACTCAAGCAAATTTTTACATACAAAACCTTCAATTAGCAGCTAGGAAACAAGTTTAAACCTATCTGCATTAGCAAACAGGATTTTAATTGTATCTCTTACTCAGAGGGTTAATTAAATGTTTCCAAAGAAAATAACCATTGAAGCTTCAATCTTTGTCCCTGAAGTTTTCATCTTAGATGTTATCTCCCTAAAGATCTGGCTGCTGCATTCATTACTTCAAATTAATTAAGATCACAAATGAAACCACAGTTTCATTTTTTCCTAGCAATGTAGATTCATGTTTTACAATAAAAAAACTTGGCCCTTATATCTAGAGGTTAAATCTTCAAAGCGCAGAAGAGGTTTGAAGAAATGAGTCTTAATAGCAGCATTTTTGTTTTTAATCAAAGCAAATATCAAAGTTATCTATCTTGGTTGAGTACACTATTGCATTAACCACATACTTTGCAGAAACAAAAGAATATTATTATCTTTAAACACTGTGCTTCTAGCAGTGTCTAAAAAATTCAAGAGTATAATATTTTTAGTAAAGTAAAAGCACCTTATGGAATGTCTGGAAATACAAGAAAATATTCTCAATGCAAAAATATATATATATAATAATAATAATAATTTAACTTTAAGTAACACCTTCCACATTTCCAAAACACCTATATTTATACACTTAAAGTAAAAGTCAGAGGGGTGGAGCTAGCTGCCAACAGGATCAGACGTACAGAAGGAGAGCTCCTGACCTTAGATGTTTAAAAGTGTAAATAAAGCCAAATAATTATTGCTATTTTGGTGCAATCCTGCTGGACTTAATATAAAAACAGTAGCCTTTCATCGCGAACCTGAGAAGGAAGGACTTCGTGGCTAAATTTTGACTCTAGGCGTTTGGCTTAACCTGGCTGCTGCACAGCCTCACTGAAATATCCCTCACTTGCTCTGGAGGATCGGGGATCCATTCCAGAGCAGAAGACTGCAACTTTTCTACAAGATAAGGGGCTACTCTAACTCCCGAACTTACGACCAGAGTCTTTGCTCTTTTACCCTCCAGCACCGATCCGACCTCCGGTGTATTCCATAAGGCCACACAGACTGCCACTCCAAGTGACCGCAGGACCCAGCATAACACAGGCCACGCTAACTTCTTCCTGCCTGCCATCCCGGTACATCTGGACCTTGCGCACTTACCAAACTTTAGGCGCGAAGATCCGCCATCTTGCTGGAGGCCTCCCCCTTCTGATGCGGCACAGCCTGGGTCAGTGAGGAGAGAGAGCTCTAAGTACCGTGCCGCCTGTTGTCTCTGCCTACCTAAAGCCTCCAGGACACACAGGGGCTCCCTCATCTTTGCCCCTTGACTGCTGGGGTACACGAGCCCCGGCCCATACAATCGCATCTGCAGCAGAGGCCTCCGCATCTGACCGGAGGTGGGGTAAGGCAGGGGGGAGCGGGCTGGTTATTTTAAAGAGAAGCACAGCTTGGGGGTTTACCGGTGAGGGCCACCTACACCATCTGGTTTCTTTTCACTCTCCCTGAGGCCTCATAACTCCCGGACAGTGAGTCAGTTTACATGAGGTGCCCTGGAACTTTTGCACTGTGACTCCGGAAGGCCTTTATATAGATTTACAAGGCCCATATGCCCCTGTTACTATATTCTATCATCCTTTGGTAGCCCCTCTTATATTTATATAAATAAGTCTAACACCAAGTATTGGGGGAGAATAGACGCTCTAGGCCCAGTTTCCTGAATCTAATATACCAGAAAACAACATCAGCACCTTTTACATAGGGGGTTGGGGTTTACTCTATTCTGGACATTTTGTGCAGCTTCTGCTAACAAAGCTAACCCAGGGCTGGGTTGTATATCAAAGAGATCCACACTACCCAAAAGATATTAAGGAGAGAGCGGGTATAATTCTACAGTCTACACACACCGCTAGCCACGCAAGTTTTCTCCTGTTCCTCTGATCAAACACTGGGAAGATTGCATATCACTAAAAAGCATTATTAACAGCAGCTCTATAGAAGGAGGATCTTTCAACACCCTCTCCCCTCCCCTTTCCTGTCAGCCCTGAGGGGTGACAGGTCATACCCCCTATACCCTTTACCGAGATCATCCTGTGAGGATAATTTCCCTGGGGAGAGGGGGGTCACTGACTCACAACTGGTTGCCGTGACTCATCTAAGTGTCAGACTAGACCGCATACACCCCCTAAAAAACACATACAAGGATAAGGTGTGGGGTTGCGGCCCATATTTGAAGGACTGATAGCAGAGTAATCTACATAGATATTCTAAAGCCCTACAGACCAGAATGTAAATGACAGCATAATTTGCACTGGGGGAACTAAAGCCTGGCTACCATAAGGAGATCAAAGCCAATGTGAATCCTCACACTATATGAGCATGTAAATCCTACTTCTAGCTTTATATAGGATAGATTGTCTGCCCATCACTACTATAAATAGAAGAACCTGGGTCGCAGTAACATTCCTACTAATTTACTTATTCTGTAATTCACAGTTTAGCGAGAAGTAACCCACCCTCTGATTAAAGGGGTTTGAGCCTCCCTTAAGCATCTCACTTGCCTGATTACCATCTATCCAACGCCAGGATGGCATCTAAAAGGCCCACTAGAGGAGATAAAACTGTAAAAACTACAGCTGTATCTACATTCTTTAAATCCTCTCAAACCAGCAAACCACATATGGAAACAGAGGTGGAAGAAGATTCTGACACAGATTCCCAGCAGCAGGGACAAGACAAAAGTCCGCTAACAAAAGCTGACCTCAGAAATTTAGTATCCAAAAAAGATATAGCTGACAATTTCGAAAAATTATGGGGAAAAATAGACTCCATACACTCATCAGTGACCAACAGTCTTTCTGAAATTAAATCGGATTTAATGGAGATGGGTAATAGGATAGAGACACTAGAAGATCAAAAAGATTCCATGGTGGAACAAATGGATGAAATGTCTCAAACTATGACCATACAACATCAAACAATGGAAGAATTTCAAGATAAAATAGAAGATTTGGAAAACAGGAGCAGGAGGAACAATAGATGTCTCAAAGGAGTCCCAGAAGAAGTACGCATTCGGAAATCTTACCCTACCTCACCCAGCTCTTTACTCAAATCACAAACTCTCCTGCTGATTATACATTTCATATAGAAAGAGCACACAGAGCGCTCAAACCCAAGCCCAAACCAGGCCTACCCCCCAAGAGATATTATAACCAAATTAACTTTCTTCCCGGACAAAGACAAAATTTTGCAAGCGGCAAGAAAGCATCCAACATTCAAATACCAGGGTAACGTGATCCAGTTCTACCAAGATCTTAGCATCCGAACGTTGCAGAGAAGGGGAGCCCTACGTACCCTCACCTACTTACTTAGAAAACATCAGATATCATATAGATGGGGGTTCCCCTTCGCTCTACATATCACAAAAGACTCTAGGACAATCACACTCAAAGACCCAGAGGATATACCTGAGATATGTAAGATCCTGGAGCTGGAAGCACCCCCCATACCAGCTACGGCACTGAACTCAGTGAAGAACAAAGACCCAGGTAGACAGCTAGATACTTCCAAATGGCAGACAATCAATCACAAAAAACAAAAAGTAAAAGAAACTGGAGGGGAAATCTCCTAGAAGAACCTACACATATTTTGAGAAAGCAGTTAATTGTATTACACACTCCCTGGAGCATGGACAGCATCTAGGAGTGGAGGATAGAACTGGGGATGATGATAAATCTTAGAGGGCCTCAAGAAGACATCTATGAATGGGGCCCTCTGACTTCCAATCCACTACAAGAAATTCCTGAGAGTTTTACAGTCTCAGAGACTATTCATAAAGTTATAGTTGCAGAAGTAATATATGGTTGTAGGAATGTGGCTGCCCCCGGGGCAACATATTTTTCTGTTTATTCATATGAAAGTTTATTGTTTATTTTATGAAAGTCCTATGGTTGAGGACTTTAGACTGCTAATATTTATGTTATTAATGTTATATCTTTTTTCTAGCTCCCTCCCCCTTCCCAGTGACGACACACGACAGAACACCAACTATGATCCCGATTATCCACATTCTATTTAACTGGAATGCCAGCTCAGGGACTTACAGGTACCAAAAACTCATTTGCACCACGCTAACATAGACACTCCCACATGATTCCTAAAATAAAACTATTATCCCACAATGTACGGGGATTAAATACTGATGTAAAATGGAGAATGGCAATGACACAATACCTCTCCCTAAATGCTAACATTATATTCCTTCAGGAGACCCATTTACTTAAAGATAAGATACCAAAATATTGGGCAAAACATTTTAACACCCATTATCATTTCACAGCAGCATCTAAAAAAAGGGGCACATCCATCCTCATACACTCCTCACTCAACTTTACACAAGAAGACATAATTACAGACTCTAAAGGGAGGTATATAATAGTTAAAGGGCGAATGTTAGACTCGGAAATAACCCTCTGCAACATCTATGCACCAAATGAGAATCAACATAGCTTTTTTCAACATATTTTGCATTTGCTCACACAGTGGTCCCATACCAAAATATTCCTAGCAGGAGATTTCAATATTACCATGAGACCAGTTAGATCAACAGACGCTAAGCCCCTAACTAATAAACAAATTAGGCACAACTGAATTGTGAAATCTATAAAAGAAAGTTTATTACCTCACTCTCTAGTAGAAACCTGGTCTACTTTATATGGCATAACCAACGACACAACATTCTACTCTGCAGCACACAAGACTTACATTATATTGGATTATATATTTACTAGTCAGATATTACAGCCTGTATTAAACAGCCCTCAGATTCATGCTTGCGTATGGTCTGATCACTCGATCATCACCTTACAAGTGGAGGGACTATGTGATCCAAACAGAAGCAGAACATGGACTTTTGACAAATCATATGTCAGAAACCCCCAAACTCATGACAATATACTCAGATCATTAACTGAATACTGGCAAATAAACACAGACACAGTTTCTAATCCAGGGATTACATGGGCAGCTCATAAGGCGGTCCTAAGAGGGATACTTATTAAGGAAAAAACACTGCAGATTAGGAAATACAGACAAAATGTCAAACAACTCCATGCAGAGATTGAAGAGTTAGAAAAACAACACAAATATACTAAGACAACAGCAATGTAAAAGACTCTTCAAACTAAAAAAAATGCATTAGCCGCACTTCTTTAATCGCAAGCCACTAGAGACATTCAAAAACTTCAGGTGCAATATTTTATATTCGCAAACAAACCAGACAGATGCATGGCACACAAAATTAGGCAAAGATGCAAAGCCTCAGCGATCTCCTTCATCGAGACACCAAACAATAAGATGACCTCGCACCCACAGGAAATAGTGGATACATTTGCAACATATTACAGTAATTTATATGATGGGAAGAAGGTCACACATGATACAGAGACAGAAACACTCATCTCTCAGTTCTTCACACTCAACTTACTAAAAAACTATTTCTAAAGAACAGAGGGATACACTAAATACACCCATAACCACTATGGAAGTGCTGGGGGCTATCACAGATCTCAAGCCAGGGAAAGCGGCGGGACCAGATGGTTTACCGGGCGAGTATTATAAACTCTTCAAAACAACATTAATCCCACACCTGCTTAAATTCTGTAACTATGTGATGGAGGGAGGGGACATTCCACCTGAATTATTAGCCGCTAAAATAGTAGTAATCCCTAAACCAGGGACCACAAAAAATGTCAGAATTATCGTCCAATATCCCTAATCAATCAAGACCTTAAGATTTTTACAAAAATAATAGCTAATAGACTTAAACACATTTTACCCCTCCTGGTCCACCCAGATCAGGTGGGATTTATCAAAGGCAGGGAAGCCCCTGATAATATACGTAAAGTTACTAATCTGATCCAAACCCTGAAAGACACGCGGACGCCTTCTCTGCTCCTATCCTTGGATGCGGAGAAGGCGTTCGATAGAATTGACTGGGATTACATGTTCTTAGTACTACATAAGATGGGATTCGAGGGAGCAGTTATCAAAGCATTAAAAGTTATCTATTCTTCCCCAGGAGCACAAGTTTCCTTGGCAGTTTATAAATCTCAGCCCTTCCCAATTCGCAATGGAACCAGACAGGGGTGTCCTCTGTCACCATTGCTCTTCGCCTTATGTATAGAGCCACTTGCCGCCAAAATTCGATCACAAGTAGACATAATGGGAATCAAGATAAATACGATGGAATATAAACTAGCCCTGTTCACGGACGATATATTACTAACTTTGACGAACCCAATGATATCACTACCTAATTTATATCACACACTAGAGACCTTCTCTACTATATCAGGCTTCAAAATAAATGTAGAAAAATGTGAAGCTCTACCCATAGGAATTCCTCGACAGACCCAGACACTCCTAGAATCAAACTTTAAATTCAAATGGGTGAAACACTCCTTAAAATACCTAGGAATTCATCTCCCCAGCTGCTACACACAACTATATAGAGAAAATTATATCCCATTGTACAAACAAATAAAGAAAGATTTGTCAAAATGGAAGAGCTTTAACTTTTCATGGCTGGGTAGGGTGGCGGCAGTGAAGATGAAGACCAAGAATCTTATATTTATTTAGAACCCTACCTATTAAAATTGTCAAAGCAGATTTGGATACATTGCAAAAAGAGATATTAATATTTATTAGGGGTAATAAAACGACTAGAATAGCGAAATCAATTTTAAATAGACACAAGAAATTGGGTGGCATAGGAGCTCCTAATCTAATAGATTATTATCACTCAGCCAGACTAGCACAAGACTCTTTATTGTTGAAGAGATTCAAGGGGATCATGTGGCCTAACCTGGAGGCAGACTTAGGTGGGTGAAATGAGAGTGACACTATCATTTGGGCATCAGAAAAAACAGAAACTAACAAAGAGACACCCAAACCATATACTGCAAACCTAACAATAGCTACTTGGAAAATAGCCACATCTAAATATAATTTAATGCAGAAAAACTCCTTATACATACCGATAAGATTTCTATTACCTAGTGAGCTCTGGTCTCAACTCCAAAAATGGGAGAATAAAGGACTCTATAGAGTAGCAGATTACATAGAAGGAGGAAACACACTCTCATTCAATCAGCTTCAAGCAAAAATAAGTCCAATGAAACTACACTGGTACATATACTTACAGATACATTTGGCTATCCAAACATATATGAGAAACCCGAGAGCAAACAACATTACACCAATGGAACTCCTCTGTCAATCAGAAGACCGACACAAACACACCATCTCTATATTATATATAGCCATACAGGCCTCTCAAATGACTGTAAAAACCTCAACTATGTTGGTGTGGGAAAAAGACCTACTTATCTGCAAAGACATCAAAGAATGGGAGACTATGTTTCAAAATGCAGAGAAGGGACTCATAAGCGTGGATCTTAAGGAAAATGTTATTAAGACCATCTTTTGCTGGTACTTAACGCCCACATATGCACACACAGGGTAGTATATATTGTTATAGAGGGTGTGGAGAAATAGGAACCTACAGACATTTGTGGTGGGACTGTAGGGAAATCTCAGTTATTTGGAGACGGCTATCCTCCTTCCTCAGTCAGCTTCTAGATGAACCTATTAATCTTACGATCCAACAAGCCCTCCTACATGAACATATTAGTATATACAATAAACATATTAATACATTTATCAAGATCCTCTGCACAGTCACAAGGACATGCATAGCCAAATACTGGAAAACAGGTGGTCCTACATGGACAGAAATATATAATAAAATTCAGTATACATACACTATGTATGAGTTAGCAACGAATACCCTCGACAATAAAGAAGTGTTCCAAGCAGTATGGTATTACTGGATAAGCAAGTGAGTTTTTAAACAGTATAACAATATCGGGAGATGCGACCCATAGCGATCATATTGTTCATAAAATATCTTAATTATTAATACACATATAACACTAGATAACATATAATGTGTCATCACTTACTAACCCTTCCCCATCCTTATCATCCCCCTCTAACCCAGTTTATTTAACCTAATCTTCTCTCAAGGTTGTATCCTCTGACTCAAAGTTAATTTTAACACAATGTTTTTGGAAAAAGAGGAGGTTTTTCACTAATGAAGAGATAGAGATCACAACTCACCAAAAATTGACAACTACGGGACTTTGCTATGGCCCATTGGCTAATGATATGACTAAAGAATAAACAAATGTAACAAAGGGACAATGAATGATGCTAAAGCTGTATAATGCTCTCTATGTAAGATCTATAGATGAATAATGATGTAATGGTGTAGACCTTTTAACCCGAATATAAAAGGTGAGAAATTAATGAAGAGAAGAATATATCTATTATTGTAAATGTTTATTATTGAAAACTAATAAAAAATATTCAAACATAAAGTATGTCAATCCTTGCGTTTGTGAAACATTAGGACTGAACATTGAAACAAATAAAGGTGAGTGACACATTTATGAAGTATAAAATACTTCATTCTGAAAGCTCCTTTACTAGTTTCAAGTGTTCACCGTCCTGAGCTGCTAAGGCAGCCCACGGCAGAACGCAGTATTGCTAGAGAGGTGATGTTTTCACCTCTTAGCCAATAGCCGTGCAAAAAATCCGGCTTGGCGCCCTTGGGAGCCGGATTTCCTGCATGCTATTTTCTAAGAGGTGGAAATTTCACCCACTTAAGGTGCAATAGTCCTATTTTCGCTAAGGGGAGCTAAATAACCCCAAAGCAAGCTCAAAGAAATGTAAACCCCATGGGGCCTATTTATTAATGTGCGAGCGGACATGATGCGATGTAGCTTATCATGTACGCCGCATATCGATAAACGGATTTATCATTGCACCAGCAGTTCTTGTGAACTGCTGGTGCAATGACGCCCCCTGCAGATTTGCAGCTAATCTAATCGGCCGCTAGAAGAGGGTGTCAATCAACCTGATCATATTCGATCCGGTTGAATTTTGTCCGCGGCCTCAGAGCAGGCGGACAAGTTATGGAGCAGCGGTCTTTAGAACGCTGCTTCATAACTTCTGTTTCCGGCGAGCCTTCAGGGCCTTCCATATGGAGCTTGATAAATCAGCCCCCATGTGTTCCACACAGTGTGGGGTGATCACACAGTAACACTGATAGGCTTGCATTTAGTGAATTGTTGGAAGTGTTACTGCCCATTACTAGAGGATCTCACTATCCAGATGTGCTCCAGCTCCTCCCAAAAGCTTTACAGGAGTCACTATTTACTAAATGTATTTATTATCAAACAATTAGCATCAGCTCACCTTTCCAAAACATCAACATTTTGAATTTTATAGCTATACTGTTGATAAACCCGCTACCTGCTGAGCCATTTCCACCTCTGTGCTGAGCAGTTTTTGAATTTTAAGATGTTGCTCACATTTAAAAAATAATGTAGGCCATTTTTCAGTTAGGAACAACAAAAAGTGTGGGAAAAATATATTTTCATTAAAAGTTTAATAAACAATAAACTACAGGTTGTAATATAATGTCCAAACCTTCACGCCAAATATTCTATGAACAGGTAGTGAAAAGGAAAGGAAAAAGAGGATTAGGGTGCACTTTAGTTATTCTTAAAAGTAACCATTACTAGATACAATACAATTTGTGAATCTAAGTGATAGGCTCTTTGCACAAAAAATTGTATATACATACCCCCAAAAGGAGATAATAATCACTTGAAATCCCTTCAGTTGGCAAAAAAAGGAATTGTTTAAAAGGGAAATCAATCAGACACCAAAATAGGAGAATAGTGCAGATACAGGAACCCTCTGTTAGTTCCTAACTGGGTGCCCTCACTTTCCCGGTCGATAGCAAGAATCGTCTGCATCAGGTAGAAACCGCTACAGTGTATATAAGTGCATTGGAGCCCTTTGCAGTCAAGAAGCTGAAACATGAAAAATCATATTTATGCAATATTCATATTTGATAAAGTGTTTAACTGTGCGGTTACTGTAAATATTTCACATTCTAATGCTCTTTACATAAGGGAATATGTTCTAAGTATTTATAAATACATATTATATAAATATGTATATATCTATACCATATATATATATATATATATATATATATATATATTTATACAAAATTTGTTTTTTTAGCACACCTTGCAAAAAAGTTTAAATCCACATCTGGGAGTGCTGCCAATATGACCCAGTAATTACACAAACAAAAAGGTATCAGCGCACATCCATTTTCAAAAGCACAACATATTTTTTGAATTGCTGCAAAAAAATGCCTGCAAATACATCAAGAGACAACTATTCTTTTTTAATAATATTGGGAACTTAGTCACACAATATGGCCATATTTTGCTTAGCCAGTCACCACTTACAAGGTGCCCCAATTCGACTGGTCCTACATTACAGTCCTTTTGCCACAGAGGGCTGAATCATTCCTGCTTTTACTCTTCATAATAGAATGAGACTCCCTGGCTTTTTATTCACAACTCTATTACACTGTTATGAGCACACCTGAACTTGGGTGGGGTGCTTAAACCAATGGGAGATGGTCAGTCTCCCTGGTTATGTTAAATACAAATACAAAATTTGTTTTTTTAGCAAACCTTACAAAAAAGTTTAAATCCACATCTGCCAATATGACCCAGTAATTACACAAACAAAAAGGTATCAGCGCACATCCATTTGGATGTGCACTGATACCTTTTTGTTTGTGTAATTACTGAGTCATATTGGCAGCACTCCCAGATGTGGATTTAAACTTTTTTGTAAGGTGTGCTAAAAAAACTAATTTTGTATTTGTATTTAACATAACCAGGGAGACTGACCATCTCCCATTGGTTTAAGCACTAGGGATGGGCAAATGTGTAAATTTTCGAATTTCGAATGTAGAACGAATGTTATTACCGAAATTCGAATTCTAAATCCGAATGTCGATAAGAACGAATATTCTTAAAAATTCAAAAATCGAATGTTATTTACAGTTTTCGAATGTCACTTTCGAATTCGAATGTATATAATTTTATCGAATGTCCACATTCGAAATTTCGAATTTAACATTCTATTTAACAAATACTATTCAGAAGTTCAATAGTTCATGTGGTAGGGCAGGAATTTAGTAAATTGATACATAATAGATACAAATATATCATTTTGAATGTTTCCATATAGAATATTGCATAATTCGAATATTACATTTAAAGAAAGCATTAGAAATACTATTACAAACATATAAATTTGAATTTTTCGAATTCGAATATAAATTCGAATTTTTCGAATTCAAATATTGCATAATTCGAATATTACATTTAAAGAAAAAGCATTAGAAATACTATTACAATCTAAATTCGAATTTTTCGAATTCGAATACACGTATTGCATAATTCGAATATTACATTTAAAGAAAAAGCATTAGAAATACTATTACAATCTAAATTCGAATTTTTCGAATTCGAATATTGCATAATTCGAATATTACATTTAAAGAAAAAGCATTAGAAATACTATTACAATCTAAATTTGAAATTTTCGAATTCGAATATTGCATTATTCGAATATTACATTTAAAGAAAAAGCATTAGAAATACTATTACAATCTAAATTTGAAATTTTCGAATTCGAATATTGCATTATTCGAATATTACATTTAAAGAAAAAGCATTAGAAATACTATTACAATCTAAATTTGAATTTTTCGAATTCGAATATTGCATAATTCGAATATTACATTTAAAGAAAAAGCATTAGAAATACTATTACAATCTAAATTTGAATTTTTTTAATTCGAATATTGCATAATTCGAATATTACATTTAAAGAAAAAGCATTAGAAATACTATTACAATCTAAATTCGAATGTAATCGTAAAATTCGAAACCGACCATTCGAAAATTGAATGTTAGAATTTTATGTAAACATTCGAAATTCGATTCGAACGAATGTGTTAAAATTCGGGCCGTTTTTCGAATGTTGCGAAACATTCGCCCATCCCTATTAAGCACCCCACCCAAGTTCAGGTGTGCTCATAACAGTGTAATAGAGAATAAAAAGCCAGGGAGTCTGATTCTATTATGAAGAGTAAAAGCAGGAATGATTCAGCTCTTTGTGACAAAAGGACTGTAGTGTAGGACCAGTCGAATTGGGGCACCTTGTAAGTGGTGACTCGCTAAGCAAAATATGGCCATATTGTGTGACTAAGTTCCCAATATTATTTAAAAAGAATATTTGTCTCTTGTTGTATTTGCAGGCAATTTTTTGCAGCAATTCGAAAAATATGTTGTGCTTTTGAAAATGGACGTGCGCTGATACCTTTTTGTTTGTGTATATATATTTATACATATATAAAATCAAGAGGAAATAACGCGCGAGCGGGAGCCCAAACTAGCGCTCCACATGTAATCTAGCTCTTATCAGGATAAAAGTGCGACACACAAATACCTGTAGGTGGTATTGGCGGATATTGCAAAGAACCACAAAAATAGCCAACTTAGGACTAGATTACAAGTGGTGCATTAACTGAAGTGATTTCGGATTTTTCTCTGCTTTTTGCGCGCAGCAGAAATAGCGCACTTATTACGTGTTGAAATTAAACTTAATTCACACTTGTCGACTTAACACGACTTCAGAGCTTGCGTAGAGTAGGGAGAAAAAGGTTGCATTAGGCACAACATATATACATATATATATATATATATATATATATATATATATATATATATGTAAAAGTACAGTTACTCTCATATAAACACTGTCTGATAAAATTTTTAAAAAAAAAATATTTAAAAAGTTAACAGGGCTCAAAGATAGATGGTATATGGTGAAAAAAATGGCTGCAAAGGGCTTTCACATATATTTACATACATAGATATGTCTAAATATGTTTATGTATTTACATATATGTATAGATGTGTGTACATACAGTATGTAAGTGTTTTGTATTGTATAAGTACTATACATATTTCACATACCAATGTTCTTGACTTACAGGATAATGCACTTTTTATTGTAAATATATATTTCTATAAATATCTATCTATACCTATATATTTATTCCTATAGATTATGTATTTTACATGAACAGTATCAAATATATATATATATAATGAACATTGGAATGTGAAATATTAATAATTCATGTTGGGTTTAGCGCACTTCAATAAGTGTGATCGGGTTATCATGTGAGTTTGGGTTTTCAGTTTGTGCACTCTATTGAAGTCTGTGGGGGAATATTTGAACAATATCATAACTTCACAGTCTATCTTTTTGCTCGTGTTGGGTTTCACTCACATGCAAACTTGCTTTCAACTTGTAATACAAGCGAAAACCAATGTACACAAAAAGCCTCCGTCTAGCAAAGTTAAGACGAGAGCAAAACAGTGCTCTGCACATAATCTAGCCCTTAGCTATGAAAAAATCTAATATTTGGTCACATAGTTTAATGAAGTCCTTGTGCAAAGTGAATTTATTATTTTATTGAATCAGGACACTTCGAATTCACTCATTTTTATATTTTTAATACTGGCTCTTATATTGAGGTATGTGAAAGGTATTTATTTTTTTCTATACAAATGTCAAATTTAAACTTTCATTAGTCAGGTATAGCATGTAATTAAAAACAATCTAGTTGGGGCGGAGCTTGCCAGCATTAAGAGCAGACGTGTGTGTTTAGAGCTCCTCAGCTCTACCTGACTGAACTAGGCAAATATCTAATTTTCAAGGGTTTAATCCTTTAATGCTCTCAGAGATTTAGAGCAACTACACTATCTGGCCCTTTTAGAAGCGGAAAAAAAAAGGGAAAAAGAAGGTTGAGCTGTGGACTTTGGAGCTGCTTTGGCGGCGTTGTGATCAGAGGCCTGCACCATCTAATGGGATATCGTGGATACAATTTCCCTTTTCACTCCCCTACTATCTACTACATAGATATGGAGGCAGCATTAAACAAATTTGAGGATGAGGTTTGTGAAGCGCTGCAATCCCACTACACAGGATTGAACCTGCTACTAGCGCAACTTCTCAAACAGATATCCCCCTCACACGACACACAACATGGCGGCGAAGAACTGTGCTTTGCTAAGAATAGGCCTGAAGCCTCAGCAGAGTATGGAAGACTCCGAGATCAAGCCACAGACAGACATTTGATAGATGTGCCTGAAGTACCGGAACGTCATGAGGGACGATTCCTAGCTGCAACAGACAATACTACCCGCTAGCAACTTATCTGCATACCGGACACTTTTGTTTTTCAGGAAGAGGCGGTCATCTGGTCAGGTGAGTCTGACCATCAATACAGCACAGGAGACGGAGGATTGCAGGGCAAGCTGAGATGGGATGCAGCTTCAGAGGAACGGCGGCTCAGTTTTCAAATGGAGGAGTTAGCAAGGGCGCTAATCCTGTTCCGTAAAGCCAAAGTTCATACCGGCATCTACGCACCATCTAGATCGCCACGGCAGCTGGATTCTGAACTATCCTTAAGGCATTCTATAAAGGCAGGAGTGGGATGAATGTAGAAGGTGCGCAGCTGAAGCCTTAATCATCTACTATGACTTCAGGCTTCTTTCCTCCGGTGACTTTTGGATACCTATGTTAGCCCAATGTTGCAGCTATTAATCTAGTTTTACCTGTTTTATGACTTCTTCTTTTTTCTTTTTTTCTTTGATTGCCTGCATTCTGAAATACACCTGAATATTATCCTGCTGTGGTAAACCTTGAACTACCTTGAACGTTTGGTCCCATATATATTCCTCTTGGGACACTTGATTAATATTTTGTATGACACGCTTGCCTGTAAGGGAGAACTCTGATATCCACAAGACTGTTTTAGGTCTCCATAGGCGATTGACTTTCACCCTAACGTTAATGATCTTTAAAATATATGAGACTGTGCCCATTATACAATAAGTTACCTGTTTATGCTCTAGGTTTAGTGCTTAGTGATCCATATTAACCCCTTTACCGTGCTTATTTCTCTTAAATTTATGATAGTAGGGGGAAATGCTATATCTCCTAGAATTGTTTTTACTTAAGGGGTGAACTACTAGTCATGCATTTAACCTGATCTTGATAATCTATCATTACTAATCTATACTTAGGTACCTCAATCTAGCTTAAAAGATATGCGTGGCTGTTTCAAGATGGCTACAAGTGCTATAGTGGTGGTCTCCTGTGTATATGTAGTCTGAACCACCTGTTCGTCTGCGGGACATTATGTGACTCTGATGCATAGTAGGCTTTTAGTTAAATTTAATATGCTATAGTTAAGCATTGTTATATATTGCATGTCAGTTTCTCTTTATATTCCTCCCACGCTACAGGATATACTCAGGGCATTTTATATGGCCCCTGATGGGCCTCCTGTGTTACTCTGATATCTGTGTATATATATATATATAATATAATATAAGACAGGGTTCTTAATTACTAACTTAGCAAAAAGTGTGCATTTGCTCTGGAGACTATAGAAACACTTAACGTAGTACTGATGCTCACATGTTAACCTATTACTAAGGGCCACTCAGAACACTAAGTTATATAGGATGATGCAAGACAGGTTCTTAGATAAAATATTGCAAAGCTATATTTTTTTATTTTTTTATTTTTTTATTAAAGCTGCCTGTCCTAACGTTGAGACAATACTCCTACATAGCTAACATTGGCTTTGAGCACCTTGCTGAATCTATCATTATCCAGTAATAGCCAGACACCTAAGCTTCACTAAGTTAGATCTCTTACCAATGGAGCTATAACAGATATGTCAACTTTTCAACTTAAAGTTCTGTATTAGGGGTATAGTATTATATACCTTCATTATAAGTGCTTAGTCTACATATATAATGCTTACTGAAACTGTACAGTGTTAATGTTCTTGTTTTTATTGCTACATATATTAGAGTTTATGGGCACGGTGTGTTAACTACTTAAAAACAAATTGATTGTTTAATGATGTTCTCTTATCCACTGAGATATATCAGAGACTATGCTGCTGCAATTATAGACTAAACATTAGTACGCCCTAGTTTACATTTTCATTTTGGTGCACACAATGAGTGGCATCAGCCTGCTAAGGGTTAATTAATTATATTGTATATCTTGACTTGTTATGCAGTCCTCAGTACTGAATATATGAGTCTATCTATATGGCTCCGCCCCCCCTGAATCCCCGATTACCCCACCTCATTATAATAGCGGTGCTTACCCGCTGAAATTCGCATCCCCCCCCACCCCACCATAACGTGTATATTCACCTCTTCTATAATTGTAGCTCATTAAGAGTTATCTATCTGACCATAAGTTAGCTGCTATAATAATTGGCCACTTGGCTTAAGACTGAGTCTTCACTTGGTCAGTTACGTACGCTAATACACAAAAAAAAAACGGTGTTAGTTCATGTGTTTCATATAAATAACATTGTGCTCACGAACGTGGAGTTATTTAAAAGTCAGCACTAATTGCCTGAAATGCAAGTCTGTCAAAAGATCTGAGAAAAGGAGGCAGTGAAAACAGTGTTGATTATGCAGAACTGGGGAATGGTAAATAAAGAGATTATCTATATTTTTAAACAATAACATTTTGGGCATTTACTATTCCTTTAAGCGTTATAAAATGTGACCAATATAGCAATTTATTTCCCTTTATTAGAATTTGACTGATATTGCTACAACAACGGATCTGTATGTAGTGCGCAGACTGAAATACAATTTAAAAATGTCAGCATTGCAATTTCTTGTCCCTTTGGCAACAGAGCTGTTACAGGTGTTTAACAAATACTTCCCATTTCTAACCATATCCGTTTTCATGCTCATTTGTTAATGTGCATCTGAGGGAATTCCCACTACAGATCAGGCCTGCCTTTTCACTTACTCACACACTGTGGTATTAATTAAAGCTTATAAAAAAAAAATGAGTTGACTAATGAACATAATGTGCATTTTCAGGTGTTCCGAGCAAACAATGTGTTTACTGCCTTAAGGGATTTATTAGTGAGATGAAAGTCAGAGGATGCTCTCATCAAGATGATGTTTGTCCACATGGATGTAAGTGCTATTATCATTTTTATTTCAGCTTGTGCACACAGAATACGCATGGTCCCCAATGTGCCCTACAAAAGCTGCAAAATTATTGTTATCTTCAATAGGTTATAGGAATGAATGCAAATACAGACTAATATTGAACCATATTACTAATATTTATTAAATTTAATCATAATTTTGCTTTTCTTTTAAAATGATTATAGAACATTTATTTTGTATATAGGTACTCATTTCCTGATATATGCTATGCCTATATAAATAGCTAATTTCCGCTAAGGTGTTATTAGTAGTTTGGTAAGAACATGTCTACCTTGTTGCCAAAATCAACAGTTGTAAAACGGTAACAATATTACATCACAAAATCGCACATCAGCTTTCATTACACACAGTTTACATTCTTTTGTATTACGTTTTACCAGCTTGTGCAAAAATTGGCCATGTGATAAACACAAAATGGCTATTTTCAACCTATCTGCTAGTCTTCAAGCCATTATTGCTGTTGTATAGTCCATCTGTAGTGGGTACAACTGATATTTGCCTGTGTATATGTATATAATACACATATCCATAATATCTCTGTCAGAGAAATTTAGGGGGCAAAACACCAGAAGATCCTATCGGGCCGATCTATCATCGGTCTGTACGACATGATCCGCTCAACGGATCATGTCCGACAGACATTTATCATTGCACAAGCAGTTCTTGTGAACTGCTTGTGCAATGCCGACCCCTGCAGATTCACGGCCACTAGCAGGGGATGTCAATCAGCCCGATCGTATGAGATCGGGCGGATTGATGTCCGCAGCCTCAGAGCAGGCGGACCAGTTAAGAAGCAGCAGTCTTTAGACCGCTGCTTCACAACTGCTGTTTCCGGTGAACCTGAAGGCTTGCGCAGAAACAGGGGCATCAGGGGCCATTCCGCCCTTGATAAATCGACCCCTATGTTTTCACATTTATTATTTCATTATATAATCATATCTATTTTCTTGTAATAATGCTGATATTTTATACATAGTATCAATTTTATTTTTGTCTAGTTTTAATTAGTATGAAATTCCTTCTTAACACACACACCTGAATTTAAACCATCTGTTTTCTCACAAGATACTGTATAAGAACTTATTCTGGATCTAATTCAGTTGTAGGATGTGGTCATTCTGCCTATATAGATAAGAACTCAAATGATAGACATTTGCTTTGAGAAAATTATAGAATTACCAATTAGGAAATTTAAAGGGACACTGAACCCAAATTTTTTCTTTTGTGATTCAGGTAGAGCATGCAATTTTAAACAACTTTCTAATTTACTCCTATTATCAATTTTTCTTCATTCTCTTGCTTTCTTTATTTGAAAAAGAAGACATCTAAGCTATTTCTTTGGTTCAGAACCATGGAAAGCACTTATTTATTGGTAGGTGAATTTACCCACCAATCAGCAAGAACAACACAGTGTGTTCATCAAAAATGGGCTGGCATCTAAACTTACATTCTTGCATTTCAAATAAAGATACAAAGAGAATGAAAAGATTTTGATAATAGGAGTAAATCAGAAAGTTGCTTAAAATTGCATGCTCTATCCGAATCACGATAGAAAAAATTTGGGTTCAGTATCCCATTAAGGAAGGTCAGTTGCTTCACATGGTTTGGATTATATTGATTTTGGTATCTTTGGCTGCTTATTACAAAAGAGCTTGGTATATCCAGAGTGCTATGATATATTTGTTTATATAATATATGCATTTATCCTGAGCGACATCATGGTTGCCCAGTCTCACCCCTCCTATTCAATTTGGCCATAGAACCGCTGGGCATCCATATCAGAAACACCCTGGAGGGAGTTGAGATAGGCCCCCATTCCCTACATTTATTTCTATATGCCGACTATTTATTGTTATACCTACAAAACCCGAACACTGAAATCCCAAAACTCATCACCACACTTAACCAATTTGGAGAAATTTCTGGATATAAAGTAAACCTAGATAAGTTCGAACTGATTTATCTTTAAATCTCCTCGAGCACTGCCCCATTTCAAATGACACTCAAAAACAAAGTGGACTCCTACAAATATTTAGGCATCCAGCTACACACAAACCCCAACTTAATCTACAAACTTAATATCCCCCAGTCCTCACACAAATACAAGACCCTCTGGCTGGCGCTGGCTGGTCAAAGCTACCACTTCCCCTGTCAGGCAGAATCAATCTAATAAAAATGATAGCGATGCCAAAGCTGCTATACCCCCTACAACTATTACCTCTCTTACTCACACAAAAATATTTACAAAACGTGAACAGAGCCTTCTCCAAATTTGCGTGGAACGTCAAAAAACAACGAATCAGCCGCCTCAAGCTGGCTATGCCAGCAGATTGAGGGGGCCTTAAGTTTCCTATTGTAGAATGGTACATTTGGTCCACCCTAACTAAATTAGTCCTTGAGTGGATGGTGGGCACATCTGTTTTTAGGGTCAAACAACTGGAGAAACACAGCACATACCCACTCCACCAAGCCTTGTTACCGCATGCAACAATACACTCCCTCCCTTCCCAAATTAAAGACAGCATTTCTTTTTTTTTAAATAAAATAGTTTTTATTAAGGTAGTATAAAAACATATGAGACTACATAAAATTATACACTGGTTACCAGTCACAGCTGGTTTTATGGATGTAACATCTAATTGCTCATATACGTCCAAGATATACAGCTATTGCAAAAGTGTCCGTTGCATTAATGTACAGTCTATACCTTATATTTTTTATACAATTCAAACAAACAAACATATGGAAAAGCCTGCCTTTTAGCATACACATCATTTGCCTCTCAGTGAGATAACAAAAGTTATTAGATAAGTTGAAGCATTTATTGCTTTAGTAGGTTTAAGAGGTAGAGAATATAAGCAATTAAGACAAAATGAGAGTTTATACATTAAAATATGACAAATGTACTAACCTCTAAATATTCACTGAAAGTATATTTCATTACACAACTGAAATACCCTCATCTCCCTTCCTTCCATCTTCTATCTCCTTACTATATAGTGTTAACCCAAGACGAAAAAAAAGGGGTGGGGAGGGGAAAGGTTCCTGTAGGTAAAAGTCTTATGTATATATATACTCACGTTGCAAGTACAGAAAAACCCACTGCCACGTGGGATGCTATACTACAGACGTGGAGGAATTTAATATTGCATATAGACGTTATTGCACTATTGTATTTTATTTCATCCACAGATTTAGGAGGAAGATTTTGAACCTATTCGACATATGATTCTACCCTATTTTTGTTTTCCTTTTTAATACTCCACCTTTCACTTTGAAACACGGTTATTGAAGTTTTGTTGGAAGTTTTTTTGATCAGATTGGATTTTTATCGTCTAGGATTTATCACATATATTGACTTTTGAACACTGTACATTTGCAAGAGACTTTTGTTTTGTCTTTACTAAGCTATACCGGACGTATCCGGTCATCACAATTCTATTTTCTACACATCTTTTTTTTTTTTTTTTCCTCATATCCACTTTTTTGATTTCTATTTTGTTCATACCTGTATTGAACGTCTATTTTGGACACTGCACTTAAGATTTGCTGTTTAAGAACTGTTTTACCTGTGCTCAAATTGTACTTTTGTTGATTATACACTATTCTGTTACTGGACTGTTGTTGGAGGTAACAATTATACTTATCCCAACATCTGAAGGGAATTCTGGTACTGGATATCTGTAACATATTGTATCATTTTATATATAAGTTTTTATCTCATGGATCCATGGAGATTTTAGGAAGGTTTTAATTGTATTTTTATTATTCTACTGTAATAAATATTATAACACACCCATACTCTACCCACGCCTTTTTAGCTTCTTAGCGCTCACTTCATCACACACTTTCAGCTACTTCCCAAGTCCACTAGGGGACTTTTGCCAGTGAGCTTAAGGCTGTATAATACTAGCGCTCGGTCTACTAAATACATGTTCTAAAGACGTGGAGGAATCTCTGGGGTCCTTCCTGGAGACTCACCACAACTTCAAGCGACACAAGGGACCTACCAGGGTAAGTCATGGGTTCACTGAGTTTTCACAGACTTTAGGTTAGCAGCACCACCCCGCTGAAGGAACTGCAGAACCACACCATTTTGATGAGTTAGGTACTACTTGCACCCTAAAGGGACAGTGTACCGTTACTGGAATGTACTTTGATCAAAGGAGGCCCTGAATATTGCTTGTCACCTTGACCCACTATACACTTGAAGGGACACATAACCTAAATGTTTTCTTTAATGCTTCAGATAGAACATGCAATTTTAAGAAACTTTCTCATTTACGCATATTATCATTTTTCTTCATTCTCTTGCTATCTTTATTTAAAAAGCAGGAATGTAAAGCTTAAGATCCGGTCCATTTTTGGTTGAGAACCAGGGTTATACTTGCTTATTGGTTTGTTAACTGTATCCACCAATAAGCAAGCACTAACCTTGGTGCTGAACCTAAAAATTGATAGTAGGATTAAATTTGAAAGTTGTTTAAAGTTGTTTAAAATTGCATGCTCTATCTGAATCATGAAAGAAAAAAATTGGGTTTAATAGCCCTTTAATAGAGGAACCTTACTGAAGGAACTTTTTATTTACTTGAACTTCATCCTCAGGGTTTGGGACTTTTTGGCCTAGATTTAGAGATTGGCGGTAGCCGTCAAAACCAGCGTTAGAGGCTCCTAACGCTGGTTTTTACCGCCCGCTGGTATTTGGAGTCAGTCAGGAAAGGGTCTAACGCTCACTTTGCAGCCGCGACTTTTCCATACCGCAGATCCCCCTACGCCATTTGCGTATCCTATCTTTTCAATGGGATATTTCTAACGCCGGTATTTAGAGTCGTGGCTGAAGTGAGCGTTAGAAATCTAACGACAAGACTCCAGCCGCAGAGAAAAGTCAGTAGTTAAGAGCTTTCTGGGCTAACGCCGGTTTATAAAGCTCTTAACTACTGTGCTCTAAAGTACACTAACACCCATAAACTACCTATGTACCCCTAAACCGAGGTCCCCCCACATCGCCGCCACTCTATTAAAATTTTTTAACACCTAATCTGCCGCTCCGTACACCGCCGCCACTTACGTTATCCCTATGTACCCCTAATCTGCTGCCCCAAATACCGCCGACCCCTACATAATATTTATTAACCCCTAATCTGCCGCCCCCGCTATCGCTGACACCTGCATATTTTTTTTAACCCCTAATCTGCCGCTCCGTACACCGCCGCAACCTACATTATACCTATGTACCCCTAATCTGCTGCCCCTAACACAGCCGACCCCCCAACGTCGCCTCCACCTACCTACAATTATTAACCCATAATCTGCCAACCGGACCACACCGCTACTATAATAAATGTATTAACACCTAAAGCTAAGTCTAACCCTAACACTAACACCCCCCTAAGTTAAATATAATTTAAATCTAACGAAATAAATTAACTCTTATTATATAAATTATTCCTATTTAAAGCTAAATACTTACCTGTAAAATAAACCCTAATATAGCTACAATATAAATAATAATTATATTGTAGCTATTTTAGGATTAATATTTATTTTACAGGCAACTTTGTAATTATTTTAACCAGGTACAATAGCTATTAAATAGTTAAGAACTATTTAATAGCTAAAATAGTTAAAATAATTACAAAACTACATGTAAAATAAATCCTAACCTAAGTTACAATTAAACCTAACACTACACTATCAATAAATTAATTAAATACAATACCTACAAATAACTACAATTAAATAAACTAACTAAAGTACAAAAAATAAAAAAGAACTAAGTTACAAAAAATAAAAAAATATTTACAAACATTAGAAAAATATTACAACAATTTTAAACTAATTACACCTACTCTAAGCCCCCTAATAAAATAACAAAGATCAGCCAATAGAATGCAAGCTCAATCTGACTGGCTGATCCAATCAGCCAATCGGATTGAACTTGAATCTGATTAGCTGATTCCATCAGCCAATCAGAATTTTCCTACCTTAACACTGATTGGCTGATAGAATCCTATCAGCCAATCGGAATTCGAGGGATGCCATCTTGGACGTCGGAAGAAGAAGATGGATCCGCGCTGGAGGTCTTCAAGATGGAGCCGTTCGTCATCGGATGAAGATAGAAGATGCCGCTTGGATCAAGATGGTTGCCGGTCCAGATCTCCTCTTCTTCCCGGATAGGATGAAGACTTTGGAGCCTCTTCTGGACCTCTTCAGCCGTGGCTTGATAGAAGACTTCAGCCGGATTATGGATTGCCAGCCCCCGCTTGGTCTTGGATCAAGACTTCGGAGGACGGATCGGTGAACCTGGCATGGTGAAGATAAGGTAGGAAGATCTTCAGGGGCTTAGTGTTAGGTTTATTTAACGGGGGTTTGGGTTAGATTAGGGGTATGTGGGTGGTGGGTTGTAATGTTGGGGGGGTATTGTATGTTTTTTTTTACAGGCAAAAGAGCTGAATTATTTGGGGCATGCCCCACAAATGGCCCTTTTCAGGGCTGGTAAGGTAAAAGAGCTTTGAACTTTTTTAATTTAGAATAGGGTAGGGCATTTTTTATTTTGGGTGTCTTTGTTATTTTATTAGGGGGCTTAGAGTAGGTGTAATTAGTTTAAAATTGTTGTAATATTTTTCTAATGTTTGTAAATATTTTTTTATTTTTTGTAACTTAGTTCTTTTTTATTTTTTGTACTTTAGTTAGTTTATTTAATTGTAGTTATTTGTAGGTATTGTATTTAATTAATTTATTTATAGTGTAGTGTTAGGTTTACTTGTAGGTAATTGTAGGTAGTTTATTTAATTTATTTATTGATAGTGTAGTGTTAGGTTTAATTGTAACTTAGGTTAGGATATATTTTACAGGTAATTTTGTAATTATTTTAACTATTTTAGCTATTAAATAGTTATTAACTATTGTACCTGGTTAAAATAATTACAAAGTTGCCTGTAAAATAAATATTAATCCTAAAATAGCTACAATATAATTATTATTTATATTGTAGCTATATTAGGGTTTATTTTACAGGTAAGTATTTAGCTTTAAATATGAATAATTTATATAATAAGAGTTAATTTATTTCATTAGATTTAAATTATATTTAACTTAGGGGGGTGTTAGTGTTAGGGTCAGACTTAGCTTTAGGGGTTAATACATTTATTATAGTAGCGGTGTGGTCCGGTCGGCAGATTAGGGGTTAATAATTGTAGTTAGGTGGAGGCGACGTTGGGGGCGGCAGATTAGGGGTTAATAAATATAATATAGGGGTCGGCTGTGTTAGGGGCAGCAGATTAGGGGTACATAGGTATAATGTAGGTTGCGGCGGTGTACGGAGCGGCAGATTAGGGGTTAAAAAAAATATGCAGGTGTCAGCGATAGCGGGGGCGGCAGATTAGGGGTTAATAAATATTATGTAGGGGGCGGCGGTATTTGGAGCAGCAGATTAGGGGTACATAGGGATAATGTAAGTGGCGGCGGTGTACGGAGCGGCAGATTAGGGGTTAAAAAAAAATGCAGGTGTCAGCGATAGCGGGGGCGGCAGATTTGGGGTTAATAAGTGTAAGGTTAGGGGTGTTTAGACTCGGGGTACATGTTAGAGTGTTAGGTGCAGACGTAGGAAGTGTTTCCCCATAGAAAACAATGGGGCTGCGTTAGAAGCTGAACGCTGCTTTTTTTGCAGGTGTTAGTTTTTTTTTCAACTCAAATGGCCCCAATGTTTTCTATGGGGGAATCATGCACGAGCACGTTTTTGAAACTGGCCGCGTCTGTAAGCAACGCTGGTATTTAGAGTTGCAGTGGCGGTAAATATGCTCTACGCTCCCTTTTTTGGAGCCTAACGCAGCCATTCTGTGAACTCTAAATACCAGCGGTATTTAAAAGGTGCGGGGGAAAAAAGCACGCGTAGCTAACGCACCCCTTTGGCCGCAGAACTCTAAATCTAGCCGTTTGTTTTCAAGAGAGACTCAATACATATTATAACCATTTTTCTTTTTATTAATGAACAGGAAAGTATATATATATATATATATATACATATATATATATATATATATATATATATATATATATCTGTAATACGCTTAAATATGTTTTTTCATTGCACATTATAGAATTGGATAGAGTCACTCCAACAACCCATAATATATAAACTCCATTCTTATTTCAGAGATACAAAACATCTATTGAATGTTGTAGAATATTTGACTTGGCATGATGAAATGGGGTGGTTAACGATAAATATGGTAGAGCTATATTCAGCTATTCCCCACAATAAGTGTATTGAAGCTATTAAATATATGATGGATTGTTTAAGTGACTACTCTCCTGATTTTAAATAATATCTCTTGAGAGTTCTGTTATTTTTACTTACACACAATTACTTTGAGGTTGAGGGTTATTTTTATCTGCAGATGTGTGGGACAACTATGGGGGCAAAGTTTGATCCCTGCTTATGCCATAATGTTTATGAGTTGGTGGGAGCTGTCCAACGTCTATTAAGATGTGAATCCCTTTTTGTAACTTAATGGTAGTTACAAATGTTTTATAGACTGCTGTTGGCGTTGATTGGTTGTCAGGAATTGAGTGAGGATTTTGTTGATGTTTTGAATAACAATCAGGTTGGTCTTGAGTTTTCCTCATCCTTTAATAAAGTAAATTTACCATATTTAGATGACATGTTGATAGGAGCCAATACTATGCTATACAGTAACCGTATTATGGCAAATGTATTGCTGCATGCCTAGAACTGTCATCCTTGTCATATGAGCTGTGGTATTGCAAAGGGTCAGTTTTTGTGTTTACGACTCAACTGTTTGGAAGGTGGCATTTTTTGTCAGACAGCAATGCAATGAAGGTGACATTTTTGGAGAGAAGGTATAATAAGACCTTTACTGAAGTGAGGGGCATGGATAGAAAACAGCTTATAGCACCAAAGCAAAATAAAGAAAGGAGGGTTCAAGAACAGCCTTCATTACTTCATATAACAATCAGTAAATCAAATTGGCTAGAGTCACTCCTACAACCCATAGTATATAAACTCCATTCTTACTTGAGAGATACAAAACATCTGTTGAATGTTGTAGAGTATTTGACCTGGCAGGATGAAATGGGGTTGGTAGTAACCCTATTATGGCAAATGCATTGCTGTATGCCAAGAGCTGTCATCCTTATATGAACTATTGCATTGCAAAGGGTCAGACTCAACTGTTTGGAAGATGGCAGATTTTTGGCAGAGAGCATTGCATTGAAGTTGACATTTTTGGAGAGATGGTATAATAAGGCCTTTACTGAAGTGAGGGACATAGATAGAAAACAGCTTTAAGAACCAAAGTAAAGAAAGGAGGGTGTCTAGAATGACCTTCATTACTTCATATAACAATCAGTATCATTTGGGTTGTAATATAGTCCATAAGAATCTTCCTATCATACTAACTGATGGTGAGCTTAAAGGGACATGAAACCCAATTTTTTTCTTTCATGATTCAGATAGAGAATACAATTGTAAACAACTTTATAATTTACTTCTATTATCTAATTGTTTCATTCTTTTGGTATCATTTGATAGTGGATTACGGAGACCTATCTGCAAAAGAAGTTGGCTTGAATGTAAAGGGTATTGTAAATGTGGCACAAGGGCTTGCAAGCCTTGTGAGTATGCTATTTCCTAAAAGTATTTCCAGCACTAGGCACACAAGAGGTGTATGCCCAACAACATTGTACCAAATGTATGTCTGAAATTGTTATTTATGTTATCAAATGCTCTACGTGCAACCATCAATACGTTGGTTGCACATCCAGATAGGTGCTTGTGAGAATTGGGGATCACTTAAATGACATAGGCATAGTAGTAAAGCCACTGGAGCAGTCAAACATTTTTGATACCATTATCACAAAAAGGTCAGCAGTTTTACTTGAATAGTCATAAACTTAACTTAGTTGAAAAGAAGGGGTGGTGATAGGATTAGGGCCCATTATAAAAAGAAAGCCTTTTGGATCTTTACATTTCAAACCTGAAGGCCAGGGGGATTTAATATAGATGATGACAATATCTCTTTTTTGTGAGATCCAATTAGAGTAATTTCTTGTAGAATGCCACAATATTTATGTTGACAGACAATAATTTTTATGTCCTTGACTGTCAATTTACAAGTCCCCTAAATGGGTATCCCTTGGACTATTTCCAGTGTACTATAATATATAGTAAACAACAATATGTACAGTGGTGCTTACCAGCCTCCGGTGACCTGTGATTTAGGGCAGCGTGTCTTCGGCAGAACACCGGTCTCTCTGCTCTTCAAACTCCTCCTCACTTCCTGGGAGCCTCAAGCTTGCAGACGCCTACGTCATGGAAATCCAAAATTGCCGGGCATCACAAGGAGGTAGGTGAAAAAGGAGGATACAGGGGGAAATCCGTAGAAATATTACCTTTATTCATGAGACAGTTTGAAAACAAAGCAGAGCTTGCAGCTCATAATGTTAGAAAAGGGTTTTCAGTGGAGACAAAAAAAGAGCAGACATGTTTCGTGTGGGGCTTCCACACTTGCTCACTGCTTACTCACATCACCACTGAACTCTCTATTTAAAGAGACAATCAACACTTGATTAAAGCATTAATTTATTACACACAATTGACAAAAACATTTGCTCAAAAAGTTAACCCTTACCTAACCAAAATCTTACATATTCTGTTTAATGTGTACCCTGGTGTCTGGACTAACTTAACCCTACCATAACTAATGTGGATAAATACATTGTTATAACAGACAATTTGACTCAATAAAATGAATAAATATATGAAGAAAAATACATTTATGTTTCCCTAACCATACATTTGTATTTCCATAGCCATACAATATTTCATCTATATATATACAGTTCGCTAATCCTACAGAGATAACCCTATTGCATATTTTAAAGTGTACCCGTTAGTCTATGAATTTTTAGCATGAAGGAACTTGTTCAATTTTATATGCTATAATAAGGGGTCCTATAAAACAGTAAATGGATATATACAGGGGATCAACTCTGTTTAGGGACAGATTACAAAACTAAATAAACAAGTTAACATCACTTTCCATATTTATTCCCTGGGGATGTCTGGTATTCAGATAAAAGATCCATTTTGCTTCATTATAATTCAAACGGTACTCTCTGTCCCCTCCTCTTTTGTGTACAGGGACATGGTCTATACCATTTATTAGAACCTCTTTCAGAATTGGTGGATTCTTACTTGCAACCCTTGGTAGTAGAGCTTATGAGTTATGTTAGAGATTCTACTCAGGTCCTAAATGTGGTTAAAGATCTTACCTGGCAAACGAAGTATAGATTTATGACAATTGATGTGGTATCTCTGTATACGTCCATCCCGCACCATCAGGGGTTAAATGCAATTTCTTATTTTTTTAACAATCATTCAAATTACAGTACTAATGTGAAACATTTTCTGCTAACGGCTATAGATTTTTTGTTGACACATAATTTTTTTCTTTTTGAGGGGTGTTGCTACCTCCAGAGATGTGGGACGGTCATGGGGGCAAAATTTGCCCCATCCTACGCCAACCTTTTCATGGGTTGGTGGGAGGCCGCCCATGTCTATGGAGATAGCAACCCCTTTAAGTCTAATATAGTTTATTATGGCCGGTGGTGTAGGATGGAGGTGCAGGGTCTGCACAGGATTTTGTGGATAACCTTAATATCAACACAGTAGGCTTACAATTTACTGTTGAACAACATGAAACAACCATTAAGTTCCTTGATGTGGAACTAGAAGCTGATCCATGTACTGGTCATATCAGTACAAGTGTATTTAGAAAACCTTCAGGAGGGAACACTATCCTAAAATATAAATAATGCCATCCAGGGCATGCTAAAAGAGCAATTCCAAAGGGGCAATATATTAGAACCAAACAAATTTGCTCAAATGACAGGACTTATAAAGAACAATGTGAAATTCTTGAAAATAGGCTACAGAAAAGAGGCTATCCTGATAAACTGTTAAGTAATGTCAAAAAAGAGGTAGACCAGCTGCATAGAGAGGAGCTATTACAATATAAAAACACCAAAAGGGAAACACAAACAAGTGTGGGGAACAAAATTATCTTCAGTACCCTGTATAGCTTGTAATTCAACAAGGTCTGCAACATTATAAAACAATGTCTCCCAATACTGGATGGGGACCCTAGTTTATAAGGGTTAGCTATAGGAGGGTGTAAGTGTGTAGCTAAGAAGGGAAAAACCCTGGGTAATATATTAGCTCCCTTTGATTTACCGAGTAAAAATATCAAAACATGGCTACCTAATAGATTGGGCTTCTACAAATGTAAGGCCACTCGCTGTAAGGCGTGTACATATGTGAATGAGGGGACACATTTCTCCTCTACCGTTACAAAGAAATCTTATGAAATTAAATTTAAACTTAAAGGGACATGAAACCCAAATTTCTTGTTTCGTGATTTAGAAAGAGCATGTCATTTTAAACAACTTTCTAATTTACTTCTATTATCTCATTTTCTTCATTCTCTTGATATCACTTGCTGAAAAGCATATCTAGATATGCTCAGTAGCTGCTGATTGGTAGCTGCACATAGAGGCCTTGTGTGATTGGCTCACACATGTGCATTGCTATTTCTTCAACAAAGGGTATCTAAAGAATTGAGCAAATTAGATAATAGAAGTAAATTGGAAAGTTGTTTAAAATTACATGCACTATCTGAATCATGAAAGTTTAATTTTGACTAGAGTGCCCCTTTAACTGTAAATCCACACATGTAATTTACCTTTTAACCTGTAGGGGGTGCAAGATTCAGTATGTCAGCAAGACTAAACGTTTTCTGAAAGATAGGGCACTTGAGCACATTGGGGACATTGAAGACCCAGATACATTTACCCCTGTGGCTAGACACTTCAAAAATGCACATTCAGGAGATGCTTCATTACTCTCAATACAAGCTATAGACCATGTCCCTGTGCACAAAAGAGGAGGGGACAGAGAGTACCGTTTGAATTATAATGAAGCAACATGGATCTTTTATCTGAATACCAGACATCCCCAGGGGATAAATATGGAAAGTGATGTTAACTTGTTTATATAGTTTTGTAATCTGTCCCTAAACAGAGTTGATCCCCTGCATATATTCATTTACTGTTTTATAGGACCCCTTATTATAGCATATAAAATTGAACAAGTTCCTTCATGCTAAAAATTCATAGACTAATGGGTACCCTTTAAAATATGCAATAGGGTTATCTCTGTAGGATTAGCGAACTGTATATATATAGATGAAATATTGTATGGCTATGGAAATACAAATGTATGGTTAGGGAAACATAAATGTATTTTTCTTCATATATTTATTCATTTTATTGAGTCAAATTGTCTGTTATAACAATGTATTTATCCACATTAGTTATGGTAGGGTTAAGTTAGTCCAGACAAAAGGGTACGCATTAAACAGTTCTCACTTGTAAAGTATAGCTTTTAATTCAACGATACCCTGGCTGCTTGCCCCTCCTTGCCTGTATGTGATGCCCGGAAGTGGATGGTGATTGGATCATGAGTTTGCGCCTTGGATGTAGGCGCTCTTACTGGGCTCCAGACAGCAGAGAAACAGGACAGAGGAAAAGAGCCAACGCTGAAGATACGCTGCTCAGTATCACAGTGAAGAAACCCCTGGATCGGTAAGCGTCGCTTCTCTTGCATTTACTTGTACACATTAAACAGAGTATGTAAAATTTTGGTTAGGTAAGGGTTAACTTTTTGAGCAAATGTTTTTATCAATTGTGTGTAATTAATTAATGCTTTAATCAAGTGTTGCTTGTCTCTTTAAATAGAGAGTTCAGTGGTGATGTCAGTAAGCAGTGATCAAGTGTGGAAGCCCCACACGAAACATGTCTGCTCTTTTTTTGTCTCCACTGAAAACCCTTTTCAAACATTATGAGCTGCGAGCTCTGTTTTGTTTTTAAACTGTCTCACGAATAAAGGTAATATTTTTATGGATTTCCCCCTGCCTCCTCCTTTTTTACCTACCTCCTTGTGATGCCTGGCAATTTTGGATTTCTATTCACTATAATATATACCAGTGTTTCTCAACTATAGTCTTCAAATACCCATAACAGTCCAGGTTTTAATTATAGCTGTACTACAGCACAGGCATATTAATCAGCTGATTGGTGAAAGCAGGATAGCTACCATGATTACTGATAAGCTGATTATTTCACCTGTGCTCTAGTTAAGCTATAATGAAAACCTGGACTGTTGGGGTTACTCAAGGACCGCGGTTGAGAAACATTGATTTATACCACCTAGATATTTGTATCTTAAAAATTGACACTCAGTAGTACAAGTGTTACTCTCTCAGCATGCAAGCATTAGATATAATTATGTAGATATTAGAACATTGGTGGGATAATGATTAATCAAGTTACAAAATAACCACCAAAACTGTTTAACATTTAACATTTATGTACTGTGAGAATAAGAGATTGTTTAAATGCAGATTGGGATCATTTCTCAGAAAGTATTAGATTTAAGAAGTTAATTCATCATGTGACCACAGGTTACCAATTAGAAAGAACCCTAAACTATAAAAACGGAGAGACCTAATGGGATGTTGTGTCTAGCAATAAGACTGAGTTGCTGAAATGCGTAACTCCACCCAGCCTGATCATCTTGTACATATTTTTATATATTTTATATTTGTGCATTTAATACAGTTGGAGCTTTTAGAATATGAATCTTTGGAGTATTCCCTACCACCTTGTCTCCCACCTGAATACCCCCATTATCTCACCTATTTACCCCACCAAATCAGCAAAAGGCTTGAAAAAGCCTACTATACAAGCTGTTCTAAAGAGCAAACTGTCAAAATCCAAACCACAAACTTGTGGGAACCCCCCACCTGTTGCAATAATGAGAAAACCAAAGGCCATCTTTGATTCCCATGCTGCTTCCCCTACACAAACGCCTGAACACTACTCTCACCAAAAATGCCTTTGTCAAGTCACTCCAGCCCATTAACTTAAATAGATAGGCTAAAGCTACCACCCCTCTATCTTCCCACTGACCTTGACAGCCCTGCCACTCCCCATTCCTCAATTTATTCCAATTAACTTCTCAACCTCTCCTCCTCTGAAGCACCTACTCCATTATCACCAAATGTTTCCAGCCATCTCACCAAAACCATAATTTAAGTCCTCCATGTACTCCAAGCTAAATCTCCCTTCACCAGTCTCATCAATCTAGAAAGCTCAGATGCAACAACGTCTTCAGGCAAATCAATCCCTCCTTATCCAGAGCCACCTCCTGAACTCTCTCCCAATGAAAATGGCAAAATGAGTAAGCAATCACCTTCAATTTGTTGGGAACATGGACAGCATGAAACCCCTCCACTTAATACTTTCAATCCAAGAAATAGGAGGTGTGCACAGGAAAAATAATTAGTATTCCTTAATATTCGTTGCTGGCAGGGGCGGAACTACAGGGGATGCAGAGGTTGCAACTGTAACAGGGCCCTGGAGATCCCCCCTCAGGGGGGCCCAGCTGCCTTCAGCATGCTTCTTCCTATGTGTGTGCTTGTTGTGCCGCTACACAGGTTAGCACGGTCTCTGCAAAGGCTAAAAAAAAAATACAGAGCTCCCATAAATATGCAGATGGCTTAGCTCTTAATTGATTGACTGCTTTATCTTTCCCATTAACTCTCTGCACTCTGACATCACAGAGGGAAGCAGCCACTATCCATTGTGGTACTAGGGAGAACATAACCCTGTGAGAGACACAAGGCTTCAATTCTCAGTGAGTTTTAAATTTGTAGTGTTATACCAGAATTTCAATTGTTTTAGTTTTTTACTGCCCTATAGTTTCATTGCCTTCAAAATTGTACTTGCTCATATAAATCTTTATAACACTAACGGCTAGATTTAGAGTTCTGCGGCCAAAGGGGTGCGTTAGCTACGCGTGCTTTTTTCCCCCCGCACCTTTTAAATACCGCTGGTATTTAGAGTTCACAGAATGGCTGCGTTAGGTTCCAAAAAAGGGAGCGTAGAGCATATTTACCGCCACTGCAACTCTAAATACCAGCGGTGCTTACGGACGCGGCCAGCTTCAAAAACGTGCTCGTGCATGATTCCCCCATAGAAAACAATGGGGCAGTTTGAGCTGAAAAAAAAACCTAACACCTGCAAAAAAGCAGCGTTCAGCTCCTAACGCAGCCCCATTGTTTCTTATGGGGAAACACTTCCTAAGTCTGTACCTAACACCCTAACATGTACCCCGAGTATAAACACCCCTAACCTTACACTTATTAACCCCTAATCTGCCGCCCCCGCTATCGCTGACCCCTGCATATTATTATTAACCCCTAATCTGCCGCTCCGTACACCGCCGCAACCTACTTTATCCCTATGTACCCCTAATCTGCTGCCCCTAACACCGCCAACCCCTATATTATATTTATAAACCCCTAATCTGCCACCCCCAACGTCGCCTCCACCTACCTACACTTATTAACCCCTAATATGCCGACCGGATCTCGCCGCTACTATAATAAATGTATTAACCCCTAAAGCTAAGTCTAACCCTAACACTAACACCCCCCTAAGTTAAATATAATTTAAATCTAACGAAATAAATTAACTCTTATTAAATAAATTATTCCTATTTAAAGCTAAATACTTACCTGTAAAATAAACCCTAATATAGCTACAATATAAATTATAATTATACTGTAGCTATTTTAGGATTAATATTTATTTTACAGGCAACTTTGTATTTATTTTAACCAGGTACAATAGCTATTAAATAGTTAATAACTATTTAATAGTTACCTAGTTAAAATAATTACAAAATTACCTGTAAAATAAATCCTAACCTAAGTTACAATTAAACCTAACACTACACTATCATTAAATTAATTAAACTACCTACAATTATCTACAATTAAGCCTAACACTACACTATCAATAAACTAATTAAATACAATACCTACATATAAATACAATGAAATAAACTAACTAAAGTACAAAAAATAAAAAAGAACTAAGTTACAAAAAATAAAAAAATATTTACAAACATTAGAAACATATTACAACAATTTTAAACTAATTACACATACTCTAAGCCCCCTAATAAAATAACAAAGACCCCCAAAATAAAAAAATGCCCTACCCTATTCTAAAATTAAAATAGAAAAGCTCTTTTACCTTACCAGCCCTGAAAAGGGCCCTTTGCGGGGCATGCCCCAAATAATTCAGCTCTTTTGCCTGTAAAAAAAAACATACAATACCACCCCCCCAACATTACAACCCACCACCCACATACCCCTAATCTAACCCAAACCCCCCTTAAATAAACCTAACACTAAGCCCCTGAAGATCTCCCTACCTTGTCTTCACCACGCCGGGTTCACCGATCGATCCAGAAGAGCCTCCGATGTCTTGATCCAAGCCCAAGCAGGGGGCTGAAGATGTCCATGATCCGGCTGAAGTCTTCATCCAAGCGGGAGCTGAAGAGGTCCATGATCCGACTAAAGTCTTCTATCAAGCGGCATCTTCAATCTTCTTTCTTCCGGATCCATGTAGTTCATCCCGCCGACGCGGAACATCCATCTTAAGCGACGACTTCCCGACGAATGATGGTTCCTTTAAGGGACGTCAGCCAAGATGGCGTCCCTCGAATTCCGATTGGCTTATAGGATTCTATCAGCCAATCGGAATTAAGGTAGGAAAATTCTGATTAGCTGATGGAATCAGCCAATCAGATTCAAGTTCAATCCGATTGGCTGATCCGATCAGCCAATCAGATTGAGCTTGCATTCTATTGGCTGATCGGAACAGCCAATAGAATGCGAGCTTAATCTGATTGGCTGATTGGATCAGTCAATCGGATTGAACTTGAATCTGATTGGCTGATTCCATCAGCCAATCAGAATTTTCCTACCTTAATTCCGACTGGCTGATAGAATCCTATCAGCCAATCAGAATTCGAGGGATGCCATCTTGGATGACGTCCCTTAAAGGAACCGTCATTCATCGGGAAGTCGTCGGTGAAGATGGATGGATCCGCGCTGGAGGTCTTGAAGATCAGCCGGTCGTCATTGGATGGAAGAACATAGAAGATGCGGCTTGGATGAAGATGTTTGCCGGTCCGGATGTCCTCTTCTGCCCGCTTGGATCAAGACTTCAGCCGGAGGATGGATGTCTTCAGCCCCCCGCTTGGGCTTGGATCAAGATATCGGAGCCTGGATGGATTGCTGATACCCGGTGTGGTGAAGATAAGGTAGGAAGATCTTCAGGGGCTTAGTGTTAGGTTTATTTAAGGGGGGTTTGGGTTAGATTAGGGGTATGTGGGTGGTGGGTTGTAATGTTGGGGGGGGTATTGTATGTTTTTTTTCCAGGCAAAAGAGCTGAATTCTTTGGGGCATGCCCCGCAAATGGCCCTTTTCAGGGCTGGTAAGGTAAAAGAGCTTTTCTATTTTAATTTTAGAATAGGGTAGGGTATTTTTTTATTTTGGGGGGCTTTGTTATTTTATTAGGGGGCTTAGAGTAGGTGTAATTAGTTTAAAATTGTTGTAATATTTTTCTAATGTTTGTAAATATTTTTTTATTTTTTGTAACTTAGTTCTTTTTTATTTTTTGTACTTTAGTTAGTTTATTTAATTGTATTTAATTGTAGGTATTGTATTTAATTAATTTATTGCTAGTGTAGTGTTAGGTTTAATTGTAGATAAATGTAGGTATTTTATTTAATTAATTTATTGATAGTGTAGTGCTAGGTTTAATTGTAACTTAGGTTAGGATTTATTTTACAGGTAATTTTGTAATTATTTTAACTAGGTAGCTATTAAATAGTTATTAACTATTTAATAGCTATTGTACCTGGTTAAAATAATTACAGAAGTTGCCTGTAAAATAAATATTAATCCTAAAATAGCTACAATTTAATTATAATTTATATTGTAGCTATATTAGGGTTTATATTACAGGTAAGTATTTAGCTTTAAATAGGAATAATTTATTTAATAAGAGTTAATTTATTTCGTTAGATTTAAATTATATTTACTTTAGGGGGGTGTTAGTGTTAGGGTTAGACTTAGCTTTAGGGGTTAATACATTTATTAGAGTAGCGGTGAGATCCAGACGGCAGATTAGGTGTTAATTATTGTAGGTAGGTGGAGGCGACATTGGGGGCGGCAGATTAGGGGTTAATAAATATAATATAGGGGTCGGCGGATTTTAGGGGCAGCAGATTAGGGGTACATAGGGATAACGTAGGTTGCGGCGGTGTATGGAGCGGCAGATTAGGGGTTAATAATAATATGCAGGGGTCAGCGATAGCGGGGGCGGCAGATTAGGGGTTAATAAATATAATATAGGGGTCGGCGGTATTAGGGGCAGCAGATTAGGGGTACATAGGGATAACATAGGTGGCGGCGGTGTGCGGTCGGCAGATTAGGGGTTAATAATTGTAGGTAGGTGGCGGCGACGTTGGGGGCGGCAGATTAGGGGTTAATAAATATTATGTAGGTGTCGGCGGTATTAGGGGCAGCAGATTAGGGGTACATAGGGATAACGTAGGTGGCGGCGGTGTGCGGTCGGCAGATTAGGGGTTAAAAATTTTTAATAGAGTGGCGGCGATGTGGGGGGGCCTCGGTTTAGGGGTGCATAGGTAGTTTATGGGTGTTAGTGTACTTTAGAGCACAGTAGTTAAGAGCTTTATAAACCGGTGTTAGCCCAGAAAGCTCTTAACTACTGACTTTTTTCTGCGGCTGGAGTTTTGTCGTTAGATTTCTAACGCTCACTTCAGCCAAGACTCTAAATACCGGCGTTAGAAATATCCCATTGAAAAGATAGGATACGCAAATGGTGTAGGGGGATCTGCGGTATGGAAAAGTCGCGGCTGGAAAGTGAGCGTTAGACCCTTTCCTGACTGACTCTAAATACCAGCGGTAGCCCAAAACCAGCGTTAGGAGCCTCTAACGCTGGTTTTGACGGCGACCGCAAAACTCTAAATCTAGCCGTAAATGTTGTCTCTTCTTATGGCTAGATCTATTTTTATGCAGAATCTTGAGTTGCTTGTAGTTTTCAGAAACTATTGGTGCACATTTGTAACAACTACCCACTTGATGATGCTTTGGTATTATAGAACCCTATCCCTATTATACATTTACTCTTGAATCTTGATATATCTCTATAGCTATGTCTTATATACCTATATATCTCCTGAGTAAATAGATAATAGGGACTGCTTATAAGGGTATTGTGTAAAATCTAACTTCAGCAGCCATATCTGTATAGATACAGATGTGTGTAAATGTGTGTGTATGTATGTATATATGTATGAATATATATATATATATATATATATATATATATATATATATTTATATATATATATATCACATACTTTGCCAGCCAGTTCACTCTCCAGCATCATATTTTGTGAAATATTAATACCGCAGAAGCCATATGTGTCTGTGCACGTAGGTGACTGTGGGTCCTTATGAATGTCTGTGACTCAGGTGGGGGCCTTATGGATTCTTAGACCGGGGCTCTGGAGTTTCTAGTTACGCCACTGGCTGCCGGTGCTATTCAATATTAATTTCATTTTAAACATTAATAAAAACCATCACTTAACTCAAACATAATACAAAAAAACTCAGTCAGTCTCCCTATATCTTTTCTGTTCAAAACATTATAATTAAAACTTTACACAGATCATGCCCAAGCAGTAATATACCTCCACTTTTTCTTTATTTACAAACCAGAATATTTCTGACAACCCATTTACACATTACACATTAAGGCATCATCCTTACTTTCTTGCTATCTCCATCACACAGACCATAGTTGTAACCAGTGAGAACACTCATCAATTTCAATAATTCTTTCCAGACTTCCTTTGCATATACACACAATTCCCAACCTGACCACATTTATGCCTAGGGCATCTTTCATTGTCCACCATACGACGCATGCTCTGGAACTCTTTTGTTGGTAAAACATTTATGCATGCACATCCATGCCAAATCTGCCTATTCACCAAACATTTACTGCTCACGTTCTTCCAAACCACTACACTCAGCTCTCCTGTCAATCCCTCAACTCTCTCTGCACAGTGCATACTCATTTTCAACTAACATTCTCATAGCTTTCCTATTATCACACGACTCTTATCTACAGAATACAACCCATACTTCCTAAAACATATTTCAACATGAACATAAAACTTAGATACTCTAAAACAAACAGGCTTACAGTCTCTCTCGCCTAAACCATGTATCTTAGTCACGCTTCCTGCAGCATACAAAATCATACATGCACATAAAGAAATCTTTAAGGGGCCTATCTATCAAGCTCCGTATGGCTTGAGTTTCTGGTGAGCCGTCAGGATCACCAGAAACACCAGTTATGAAGCAGCGGTCTAAAGACCGCTGCTCCATAACCTGTCTGCCTGCTCTGAGGAGGCGGACAGACATTGCGAGAAATCAACCCGATCGAATACGATCAGGTTGATTGACACCACCTGCTAGCGGTTGATTGGCCGCAAATCTGCAGGGGGCGGTGTTGCACCAGCAGTTCACAAGAGCTGCTGGTGCAGTGCTGAATGCGGAGAGCGTATTGCTCTCCGCATTCAGCGATGTCTGTCGGACATGATCCGCTGATCGGATCATGTCCGACACCGGGTTGATAAATAGGCTCCTTAGTCTCCTTGCACATATGTACATACTTCACAGACAAAAACATTTTCAACATAAGGAAAAATGAAGATGAACTCAAACATCTATCTGGAGTTAAAAACACACAACAAAAATATAACAAAATAGGAACAATTACAGTCTTTATAATCAAATTCTTACCCTAAAAAGTCCTTAAAGAGAGATGGGAGATTACTACCTTACCGCTATGGACTTATCTTAGGCCTATGTTGATTAGCCATAGCCCTGCCATTTGCATGAGAGCAGCCATTGACAAAATAAAAAAGGGGGTTTTGGGAGGGAGGGAAAAAACACTTCACAGCCTGGATTGGATGGAGAAGAGGAAGTTGGAAGGGGGCATCAGCTTTTTACCAGGTAAGGAGGGGCCTACCCTAACCTGCAACATTGTTGCACCTAGAACCAACCCTCTATCTCCTACCCCACTTTCCTGCAGCCTTAACCCTTAGCCTGCTACAGGCCTATGCTGGGCCCTACACGAATTTAAGGGATTAAATGCTTACCGGGGCGTTTCCAGGAGTGAAGGGGATACATCTTAACTTGAGGCCAGCACATTCCCCTATTCCCTAACCACCTAACAGAGGCTTTGTTTGAGGGGAACCCTAGATTCTGGCCCAAGGGAAGGGAGGAGCAAAAAATTGAGGCCCAGTGGATGAAGGAATGACCCACAATCCATATCCGCTTTGCTCCGAGGTGTACTTCTGTGGAGACAAATAGTTTAGTATGGGTATACAGAAATGTAATTAAACAAGCGGACGGACATATTTTTTAAAGCAATTTGATCACCACCCCAACCGCTTGATGTCATCGCCTGAATAGCCTACGCTTGCTGCTTGCGTCGCTGCCCAAATGCGAAAGGAATGAGGCGCAATTTTACTGCTATCCAGGCCTGCTTTGAGCGCTGCTTGCTTCAAGACCTTTCTGAAAAGGTATTTGGACAGAGATTTCCCATCAGCATGAATTAGGAACTGGCCTGACAACTGGGGCCTACAAGACAAGTAAGCGTTAATTACCGCTATAGGACATGAAATGCTACCCAGCCTAGGTGCAATGTGGACCCAAGTGCCTCTACCTGACTGGTCTGTTTTTGAGCGTGGGAGGAGGGATCTTGTGTTGGGAGGAGGGATTTTGGTACCTTTAATGTAGAGACAAGAATATATTGCATGTGCCCAAGAAAACATGGCAAGGATAAGGCATAAAAAAAAGAGGTCAAGGCTAAGGGGCCGATTTATCATGATAGGTAGCGGATCCTGTCCACCCTACATCTATAAATGCCAACAGCATACGCTGTTGGCATTTATCATTGCACAAGCATTCCTTGTGAAATGCTTGTGCAATGCCCCCCTCCTACACATTCGAGGCCAATCGGTCGCTAGCAGGGGGTGTCAATCAACCCGATCATTTCCGATTGGCTGATTGCTGCCCGCCACCTCAGAGGTGGCGGATGATTTAATGGAGAAGTAAACTTTGACACACAGCCACGCAGCTTTTGCAAGTAATACTAAAATAAGTATGACTTTAATTCCACATTTTTTTTTACATCTATATTTTACATCGTTTTAAACTACCTTTCACACCGAGCGCTCCTATTGTCGTAACTCTGCCTGTCAATTTTTTTTTTATTTGTTTGTGGATGACGATTACCCTTTGCACCGTTTCTATTAGTCCCCCACTGGCATCCCAACATTACAACATTATGACCACTACTATCAATACACATGCGTGACTCTTAAATTTTGTGACAGCATCATATGCGCGTCCATATAAAATGCGTGTGCATTATCGTCTTTGAAGCTAAGCAGCCTTGTATCCCATGTATCTAAGCGGCTTTGGTTTATGCGCGTGCGCGTAATACTAAGACTTATGAGATATGTGCATGCGTGATATACGGACATGGACTAGAACGCGCACAAAAGTACACGTAAGAGCGGGTGGGGCCGCTCGGATGTGTAAAGTATAGAAATACGGAAATGGTCGGGTGGGAGGAGTGAATAAGGAAAAAGGTATGAGATTTCGGGTAAAAATAACTGGTAAATAAAAATCTTTAGAAAAAACAAAAGTTAGCGACTATAGTTATCTCACACACATAAATGTATTAAATTAATGCGGATGCTGGAAATGTACTTTCACTTTAAGGAGCAGCGGTCTTACAACCACTGCTTCTTAACTCCTGTTTCCGGCGAGCTTAAAGGCTCGCGCAGAAACAGCTGCATAAGGCTGAATACGGGCCCTTAATAAATCGGTCCCTAAGTATAAAAAGACATAATGGGATTGGAATATATAACTCACAATGCAATAAAAATATTTATTAAAATTATTATAGGATACTGCACATATGGGAGTACATTGTATCCACTGCCTAGATACTATAGCAACCATTGTAATTACTACAAAGCTCCTTCAAATGGTGACATTTGCCCAGTTTGTGACAGAATTTGACAAATTTGTATCATGTTTTTTAATGATTTTTTCAAAATGTCAGGGTTTCTATGCTCTTTTGTGAGAGACTGACTGATTCATTTTTTTTTAATGTTCCTTTACACATCAGATGAAATGTGTTGTAGTTAAAGGGGCATGAAACCCAATTTTTTTTCGTTCATGATTTAGAAAGAGCATGGCATTTTAAACAACTTTCTAATTTACTTCTATTATCTAATTTGCTTTAATCTCTTGATATACTTTGGTGAAAAGCATATCTAGATAGGCTAAGTAACTGCTGATTGGTTGCTGCACATAGATGCCTCACGTGATTGGCTCACCCATGTGCATTGCTATTTCTTCAACAAAGGATATCTAAAGAATGAAACAAATTAGATAATAGACGTAAATTGGAATGTTGTTTAAAATTGTGTTCTCTACTTGAATCATGAAAGAAAATGTTTGGGTTTAGTGTTTCTTTAAGTGCATCATATTTGTTTTTTCTCAATTAATACGGAAACTGTGTGTCTTACATATGCTATAGTATATGTCATTAGACACTAAATACATTTTATAAGCATAGTACTGAGGTTATTCCGGCATCCCTTTAGTCATGGGTACCACCATCTTGAAATCTATCTTTTACTACATTCCAGTGCTGACCTGTTTCCACACGTGCAGCAACTCTCCCTCAGATACCTGCAGTGTAACTTTGGTTCCATAATGGCAGCACCCATGATTAAAGGGAGGTGTATGAAATGTAGTTAGTTTTTCGTTTCCGTTTCAACGCTCAAGAGCAAGTAATTTATCCATGCTCCCCCTGAGCCAGATCCAGTCCCCAGTCATGCTTCCCTTAAAACATTTCTCTATTCCCTTCTCTCTCCATGCTCAATGGAACTCACATCTGGTCTTCCTAGGTTTTCCTTTCAATGTCCTCGCCCTCATACTATTAGAAGCAGACTGTCTTCTTTGTTCTTGGAGAGAGCACCATTCCCATTCCTCTTTTTCATCTGACACTGACTCACTGTCTAGGCCTCTGCCTACTTGCACTTTGTTACAACTCTGTATGCCAGCCAATCAGTGCAAAAGATCTGCCTACTAGTTGAGACTGGCAGATCATAAGCTAATCAATAGCAGCTATTAGGGCTAGATTGGCCAGGTAGGGTTGTACCAATACCCAGAAGAGGGTCAGCTGTCCTGTGCAATTTAATATGGTACAAATATAAAATATCCTAGATTTTTTTTGTGTGTGTCAAACTAAATTTGTCCCCCCCCCCCCCCCCCACCTTGCCCCTGTTACAGTCTAAGGATTATTACTGAAGCAATCAACAGGTTTCTGTAAAAAAAAAAAAAAACAAGGACAAGGTTTTCTTTTGTTTAGGTGGGGCCCCACCTTTAACTATTAAACAAATCTCTAGCTTTAATTTTTGTTTAGAGATTAGAAATTATAGGTTATACAACTGAACTATAGACCCACATTTTACAATAGTAAATAAAATCAATATTTACAATTTGTAGCAACAAAAGTAAATGCAAATAAACACAAATCTGAAAAAATAAAATACCACGGTATATGTAGCAATGTCATTTAAATAGTCCTTACAATTTTTAGCGGTAGGTGAAATTATTTTGGACTTCTTTAAATGAGAGAAGGATATAAAGTGAAGCACTATAAATGTGTATACAGTAGTCAACTTACAAGTGATGTGATGATAAAAAGAGCTAGAAGTAACTCATAATACATTCTGTGAAAAATTCCTATACTTAATATGGGTCTAGTCCTGTTTGGATAATCATAATTCAAATTCTTAAAGAGATATGAAACACATGATTCAGATTAAGCATATGATTTTGAACAATTTTCCATTTTATTTCTATTTTGAAATTTGTTTAATTCCCTTTGTATCCTTTGCTAAAGGTGCAGCAGTACATTATTGGGAACTAGCTGAACTCATTTGCTGAACCCATGACAAAAGGGTATTTGTGTACAGCCACCAATCAGCAGTTAGCTGCTAGTAATGCATTGCTGAATCCTGAGCCTACCTAGGTATGCTTTTAAATTTAGGATAACAAGAGAATGAACTACATTAGATAACAGACATGAATTGGAAAGGTGTTTAAAATCACTTGCACTTTTTGAAACATGAAAGAAACATTTTGGGTTTTTATGTCCCTTTAATTCTTCCACAAGCTTAATAGGACTTGATAGTACACACTTTATATCAAAATACTTATAATTAAAATGAAAGACTTATTTAACAAATATGCAATATACAAAAACCGTTTAAAAATACAGCTGATACTGCTAGGTAATAGTGGGTATTTCACATCCACTTATTTATATAATAATAGAATAAGAGTCAGCTGCTAAATTAAATCTATGCGCTCAAAGGCGACCGCCTTCCTGCATACCGCTGTGATTTAACACAGTCAGCCAATTTCTGACTATATCCCTAATGCTTATCAGTACACATTCATACTTTCGGATTGAAAAGCATCAAGCTGATCACTCATTTAACATGAGCGTATCAAATAATGTATTAAGCAATATATCTCAACAGCCATTATTTATTTAGTCTCAATTAGCTGGTTATTCCGTCTCCAACTAACACCATAACATTGGCAGGTTATACATTGCTACTATATCATATTAATCTAATAAATGTATCAAGTTTTTCAGCTTGTGTAAAGTTCTAGTTAGTATCTTAATTCCACAGTTACATCCCTCATAGCCCCGCCCACCGACGCGTTTTGTCACTCGTGCGCGACTTTGTCAGGGCTTATAGCATGTTTATATAATAATAGCCTAAGAGTCAGCTGCTAAATTAAAAAAAACTGCGTGAGCTATGAGAGACTGTGGAAAAATGTTAGCGAATGGGAATAAACAGACATGCAGGCATATGCACATGTGGAACACACAATCAATCTATGCGCTCAAAGGCGTCCTCCTTCCTGCGTACCGCTGTGATTTAACACAGTCGGACGATTTCTAACTATATCCCTAATGCTTATCAGTACACATTCATACTTTCAAAGTCAGATGCTGTCTGGATGAAGACTTCTGCCCGTCTGGAGGACCACTTCTGCCGGCTTGGATGAAGACTTCTCCCGGCTTCATTGAGGATGGATGTCCGGTCTTCAAAACTGTAAGTGGATCTTCGAGGGTTAGGTTTTTTTAAGGGTTTATTGGGTGGGTTTTATTTTTAGATTAGGATTTGGGCACTTGAAAAAGAGCTAAATGCCCTTTTGAGGGCAATGCCCATCCAAATGCCCTTTTCAGGGCAATGGGGAGCTTAGGTTTTTTTAGTTAGGATTTTATTTGGGGGGTTGGTTGTGTGGTTGGTGGATTTTACTGTTGGGGGGTTGTTTGTATTTTTTTTTTACAGGTAAAAGAGCTGATTTCTTTGGGGCAATGCCCCGCAAAAGGCCCTTTTAAGGGCTATTGGTAGTTTAGTTTAGGTTAGGGTTTTTTTTATTTTGGGGGGGCTTTTTTTTATTTTGATAGGGCTATTAGATTAGGTGTAACTAGCTTAAATATCTATTTATTTAATTATTTATTATCGGTTATTTGTAGAGCGCCAACAGATTCCGCAGCTAATAATTTCTTTTTTTATTTTGTGTAATTTAGTGGGGTTTTTTGTAATTTAGGTAATTGTATTTAATTTATGTAATTTATTTAATTGTAGTGTAAGGTTAGATGTTAGTGTAAGACAGGTTAGGTTTTATTTTACAGGTAAATTTGTATTTATTTTAGCTAGGTAGTTATTATATAGTTAATAACTATTTACTAACTATTCTACCTATTTAAAATAAATACAAACTTAGCTGTGAAATAAAAATAAACCCTAAGATAGATACAATGTAACTATTAGTTATATTGTAGCTACCTTAGGGTTTATTTTATAGGTAAGTATTTAGTTAAAAATATGAATTATTTAGGTAATGATAGTCATTTTTATGTAGATTTATTTTAATTATATTTAAGTTAGGGGTTGTTAGGGTTAGGGTTAGACTTAGGTTTAGGGATTAATAAATTTAGTATAATGGTGGCGACTTTGAGGGCGGCAGATTAGGGGTTAATAAATGTAGGTAGGTGGCGGCGATGTTAGGGGCAGCATATTAGGGGTTAATAATATTTAACTAGTGTTTGTGATGTGGGAGAGCAGCGGTTTAGGGGTTAATATGTTTATTATAGTGGTGGCGATGTCCGGAGCGGCAAATTAGGGGTTAATAAGTATAATGTAGGTGTTGCAATGTCAGGGACGGCATATTAGAGGTTAATATGTGTAAAATTAGGGGTGTTGAGACTCAGGGTTCATGTTAGGGTATTAGGTGTAAACATACAGGGAGTGCAGAATTATTAGGCAAGTTGTATTTTTGAGGATTAATTTTATTATTGAACAACAACCATGTTCTCAATGAACCCAAAAAACTCATTAATATCAAAGCTGAATAGTTTTGGAAGTAGTTTTTAGTTTGTTTTTAGTTATAGCTATTTTAGGGGGATATCTGTGTGTGCAGGTGACTATTACTGTGCATAATTATTAGGCAACTTAACAAAAAACACATATATACCCATTTCAATTATTTATTTTTACCAGTGAAACCAATATAACATCTCAACATTCACAAATATACATTTCTGACATTCAAAAACAAAACAAAAACAAATCAGTGACCAATATAGCCACCTTTCTTTGCAAGGACACTCAAAAGCCTGCAATCCATGGATTCTGTCAGTGTTTTGATCTGTTCACCATCAACATTGCGTGCAGCAGCAACCACAGCCTCCCAGACACTGTTCAGAGAGGTGTACTGTATTCCCTCCTTGTAAATCTCACATTTGATGATGGACCACAGGTTCTCAATGGGGTTCAGATCAGGTGAACAAGGAGGCCATGTCATTAGATTTTCTTCTTTTATACCCTTTCTTGCCAGCCACGCTGTGGAGTACTTGGACGCGTGTGATGGAGCATTGTCCTGCATGAAAATCATGTTTTTCTTGAAGGATGCAGACTTCTTCCTGTACCACTGCTTGAAGAAGGTGTCTTCCAGAAACTGGCAGTAGGACTGGGAGTTGAGCTTGACTCCATCCTCAACCCGAAAAGGCCCCACAAGCTCATCTTTGATGATACCAGCCCAAACCAGTACTCCACTTCCACCTTGCTGGTGTCTGAGTCGGACTGGAGCTCTCTGCCCTTTACCAATCCAGCCACGGGCCCATCCATCTGGCCCATCAAGACTCACTCTCATTTCATCAGTCCATAAAACCTTAGAAAAATCAGTCTTGAGATATTTCTTGGCCCAGTCTTGATGTTTCAGCTTGTGTGTCTTTTTCAGTGGTGGTCGTCTTTCAGCCTTTCTTACCTTGGCCATGTCTCTGAGTATTGCACACCTTGTGCTTTTGGGCACTCCAGTGATGTTGCAGCTCTGAAATATGGCCAAACTGGTGGCAAGTGGCATCTTGGCAGCTGCACGCTTGACTTTTCTCAGTTCATGGGCAGTTATTTTGCGCCTTGGTTTTTCCACACGCTTCTTGCGACCCTGTTGACTATTTTGAATGAAACGCTTGATTGTTCGATGATCACGCTTCAGAAGCTTTGCAATTTTAAGAGTGCTGCATCCCTCTGCAAGATATCTCACTATTTTTACTTTTCTGAGCCTGTCAAGTCCTTCTTTTGACCCTTTTTGCCAAAGGAAAGGAAGTTGTCTAATAATTATGCACACCTGATATAGGGTGTTGATGTCATTAGACCACACCCCTTCTCATTACAGAGATGCACATCACCTAATATGCTTAATTGGTAGTAGGCTTTCGAGCCTATACAGCTTGGAGTAAGACAACATGCATAAAGAGGATGATGTGGTCAAAATACTCATTTGCCTAATAATTCTGCACTCCCTGTAAATTTAGTTTCCCCATAGGAATCAATGGGGCTGCGTTACGGAGCTTTACGCTGCTTTTTTGCAGGTGTTAGGCATTTTTTTTAAGCCGGCTCTCCCCATTGATGTCTATGGGGAAATTGTGCATGAGCACGTAAAACCAGCTTTCCGCAGCTATTAGCAGCTCTGGTATTAGAGTGCGGTATGGAGCACAATTTTGCTCTATGCTCACTTTTTGCCTGATAACGCCAGGTTTTTATAAACCTGTAATACCAGCGCTGTAGGGAAGTGAGAGGTGACAATAACGTGCAAGTTAGCACCGCACCGCTCATAACGCAAAACTCGTAATCTAGCCGTTAGTTATTTAAAGTTATTTGCATTGTGGGTTTTGGCGGTTTAAAGGGTTAATAAGTTAAATAGGTTTATTGCGATGTAGGGGTTTTGCGATTTATGGGTTAATAGGGTAAATTGGTTTGTTTTTATGTAGGGGGTTTTGCTGTTTAGGGGTTAACAGGGTAAATAGGTTTATTGCGATGTAGGGGTTTTGCGGTTTAGGGTCAATAGGGTAAATATGTTTATTGTGATGTAGGGATTTTGCGGTTTAGGGGTTAATAAGTTAAATAGGTTTATTGCGATGTAGGGATTTTGCGGTTTAGGGCTTAATAGGGTAAATAGGTTTATTGCGATGTGGGTGTTTTGCGTTTTAGGAATTAATACTTTGTGTAGGATTTTATTTTTTGTATCTCGTGCGGGCGGTGTTTTTTTTTTTTTAATACTTGATGCTGGCGGTTAGTTTTTTAAAAAAAATACTTTAATGTGGGCGATTAGATGTTGCTTTTGTAACGCTCCGTTTGCCTTCGCTGCATCCCGATGGATTCCGAAAATGGCAGGGTGGTGAAAGAATCCACCTTCGGCTTTGCTGCATCCAGGTGAATTGTGTTGTCCTCGCGCTGCTAACATTCCATTGAGGATGCGTGCGCAACTGCCGACGGAGACGGACATTACAAACGCAATTATAGTATAGATACTTTTTACCTCTGTGATAACCTTGTATCTAAGCATCTTATGACAGCCCCCTGATGACATGAGTTTTTAGTTATTATCTATTGACTTGCATTTAGTACTGAGCTGTGCTAAATATTAAATAACTCCTCGGGCGTTAAAACAATCAGCTAGATTATGAGTTTTTCGTTTTGAGCTGTGCAGTGCTATCGAGCAGTTTTGTCTCACCGCTCTCACTTACCAACAGCGCTGGTATTAGGGGTTTTTACAAACTCGTCGTTAAAAGGCAAGAAGTGAGCATTGAGCAAAATTTTGCTCATTACCGCACTCCAATACCAGCGCTGCATAAGTCAGTGGTGAGCTGGTCGTACGTGCTCATGCATGATTTCCCCATAGGAATCAACGGGGAGAGCCGTCTGAGAAAAAGTCTAACACCTGCAAAAAAGCAGCGTAAAACTCACTAACGCAGCCCCATTGATTCCTATGGGGAAATACATATTTTTTGTCTACACCTAAAACCCTAACATGAACCCCAAGTCTAAACACCCCTAATCTTATACTTATTAACCCTAATCTGCCGCCCCCGACATCGCCAACACCTGCATTATATTTATTAACCCCTAATCTGCTGCTCCGGACACCGCCGCCACCTACATTATACTTATGAACCCCTAATCTGCTGCCCCCAACATCGCCGACACCTACATTATATTTATTAACCCCTAATCTGCCGCCCCAATGTCGCTGCCACTATACTAATTTTATTAACCCCTAAACCTAAGTCTAACCCTAAACCTAACACCTCCTAACTTAAATATAATTACAATAAATCTAAATAAAAATTCCTATCATTACCTAAATTATTCCTATTTAAAACTAAATACTTACCTATAAAATAAACCCTAAGCTAGCTGCAATATAACTAATAGTTACATTGTAGCTAGCTTAGGGTTTATTTTTATTTTACAGGCAAGTTTGTATTTATTTTAATTAGGTACAATAGTTATTAAATAGTTATTAACTATTTAATAACTATCTAGCTAAAATGCAAAAATACCTGTAAAATAAAACCTAACCTAAGTTACAATAACACCTAACACTACACTATAATTAAATAAATTAACTAAATTAAATACAATTAAATTAATTAAATTAAATTAGCTAAAGTACAAAAACAAACACTAAATTACAGAAAATAATAAACAAATTACAGATATTTAAACTAATTACACCTAATCTAATAGCCCTATCAAAATAAAAAAGCCCCCCCCCCAAAAAAAAAAAAACCCTAGCCTAAACTAAACTACCAATAGCCCTTAAAAGGGCCTTTTGCTGGGCATTGCACCAAAGTAATCAGCTCTTTTACCTGTCATCCAAGATGGCGTCCCTTAGATTCTGATTGGCTGATAGAATCTTATCAGCCAATCGGAATTAAGGTAGAAAAAAATCCTATTGGCTGATGCAATCAGCCAATAGGATTGAAGTACAATCCTATTGGCTGATCCAATCAGCCAATAGAATTGAGCTTGCATTCTATTGGCTGATTGGAACAGCCAATAGAATGCGAGCTCAATCTTATTGGCTGATTGCATCAGCCAATAGGATTTTTTTCTACCTTAATTCCGATTGGCTGATAGCATTCTATCAGCCAATCAGAATCTAAGGGACGCCATCTTGGATGACGTCACTTAAAGGAACCTTCATTCGTCGGGAAGTCGTCGGATGAAGAGGATGCTCCGCGTTGGATGTCTTGAAGATGGACCCGCTCCGCGTCGGATGAATGAAGATAGAAGATGCTGTCTGGATGAAGACTTTTTCCCGTCTGGAGGTCCTCTTCATCCGGCTTGGATGAAGACTTCTCCCGACTTCGTTGAGGACTTCGGCGTGGTTGGATGAAGACTTCTGCCGCTTCCTTGAGGATGGATGTCCGGTCTTCAGAACTTTAAGTCAATCTTCAGGGGGTTAGTGTTAGGTTTTTTTAATGGTGTATTGGGTGGGTTTTAATTTTTAGGTTAGGGTTTGGGCCTGCAAAAGAGCTAACTGCCCTTTTAAGGCAATGGGGAGCTTAGGTTGTTTGTGTGGGTGGTGGGTTTTACTGTTGGGGGGGTTGTTTGTATTTTCTTTTACAGGTAAAAGAGCTGATTACTTTGGGGCAATGCCCTGCAAAAGGCCCTTTTAAGGGCTATTAGTAGTTTAGTTTAGGCTAGGGTTTTTTTTTTATTTTGGGGGGGCTTTTTTTTATTTTGATAGGGCTCTTAGATTAGGTGTAATTAGTTTAAATATCTGTAATTTGTTTATTATTTTCTGTAATTTAGTGGGGGGTTTTGTACTTTAGCTAATTTAATTTAATTTAGTTAATTGTATTTAATTGTGTTAATTTATTTAATTATAGTGTAGTGTTAGGTGTTATTGTAACTTAGGTTAGGTTTTATTTTACAGGTACTTTTGTATTTATTTTAGCTAGGTAGTTATTAAATAGTTAATAACTATTTAATAACTATTGTACCTAGTTAAAATAAATACAAACTTGCCTGTAAAATAAAAATAAACCCTAAGCTAGATACAATGTAACTATTAGTTATATTGTAGCTATCTTAGGGTTTATTTTACAGGTAAGTATTTAGTTTTAAATAGGAATTATTTAGTTATTAATAGTAGGTTTTATTTAGATTTATTGTAATTATATTTAAGTTAGGGGGTTGTTAGGGTTAGACTTTGGTTTAGGGGTTAATAAATTTAAGATAGTGGCGGAGACGTTGGGGGCGGCAGATTAGGGGTTAATAAGTGTAGGTAGGTGGCGACGATGTTAGGGATGGCAGATTAGGGTTTAATAATATTTAAATAATGTTTGCGAGGCGGGAGTGCAGCGGTTTAGGGGTTAATACGTTTATTATAGAGGCGGCGACGTTAGGGCAGCAGATTAGGGGTTAATACGTGTAGGTAGGTTGCGGCGACATTGGGGACGGCAGATTAGGGGTTAATAAATATAATGTAGGTGGCGGCGATGTTGGGGGCAACAGATTAGGGGTTCATAAACATAATGTAGGTGGCGGCGGTGTCCAGAGCGGCAGATTAGGGGTTATAAATTTAATTTTAGTGTTTGCGATGCGGAAGGGCCTCGGTTTAGGGGTTAATAGGTAGTTTATGTGTGTAGTGTACTTTTTAGCACTTTAGTTATGAGTTTTATGTTACAACGTTGTACCATAAAACTCTTAACTACTGACTTTTAAATGCGTTAGGACTCTTGACAGGGTAGGGTGTACCGCTCACTTTTTGGCCTCCCAGGATTTGATACCAGCGCTATGGAAGTCCATTATAAAAAAGACTTTACGAAGTTTACCTAAGTCGTTTTGCGGTAAGGCCAAAGAAATGTGTGGTACACCTATTCCTGCAAGACTCGTAATAGCAGCTGGCGTAAAAAAGCAGCGTTAGGACCTCTGAACGCTGCTTTTTTACCTTAACGCACAACTCATTATCTAGCTGAATGTTATCTATATGGCCCACATTAAAAGCAAATAAAAAAGCATGCTATAAGAGGCTGTCTATAGTGGCTTTAAAAACAGGCAGTAATTTAGAGGTTTAAATGTTATAAAGTATATTAATATATCAATGTTGGTTGTGCAAAGCTGGGGAATGGGTAGTAAAGGCGTTATCTATATTTTTAAACTTTAACAATTTTAGTGTAGACTGTCCCTTTAAGGTGCGCCTGGATTCTCTCAATGGCTTCATGGACAGTTTGTCCCACATACTGAAATTTACAGTGATTACACCAAATAACATAGACAACAAACACTGTTCTGCAGTTCATACAGACATCTAGGGTATAAACGCTCTGAGTTTCAATTGATTGAAATGTAATACATTTAACTGTGTGGTCACACGTTTTACGCTGGCGAACACCACAAGCTATAATGGATTTTCCCAATTTTTTGCTCCAATTAAGGCTTTTTAAAAATTCTCTCAACAAAAAGAATAAAAGTGCATTTGGTTCGTCACAAATTTGCATTAACGAAACGAATATCCGATTGAATGCACTAACTAATTTAAAGAATAACAAATTTCTACTAAAGAATGTCATTAGTATATTTGTTATTCCTTAAATTAGGTGTAATACTTACCTATAGCGCATTGGGGAGCCGCACTTTTCCGCTTCCATGCTATTAGGAGGAATAGTGTGGCATATCCAAGAGCCTGTGCTAAAGGACATTATAATTTAGAACAGGCAGGGAGGGGACCATGCTAATCTAACCTTTAAGAATGGAATTACAGGAAAAGGGGACAAAATAGATAATGAAAGTATAGTGTAGAGTTATACATATATATATATATATATATATATATATATAATTTATCATTTTATATTACCATCTCACAGTTTTTAATGTCTCTTTAAAGCACAGTCCCCCTGTCATAGTAATATGTTTAAATCAAGATTTATACCCTTAATCTGGGGCCAGATTAGTGAACATTTGCCTGAATCCTAATGTATTCTTACTTTGAATAGTTTAAGCCTTGAAGCATTTTGCAGACCATCACACTGTTTCAATCTCTTCTCCTGTGGGATATTAATGCAATGGAAAGGATGTGACCCTAAAACAATAATCCTATCCCATGGTAAACAAGCTTCATCCATCACCCACCTCCCCTACCTATCTTTTATTTGATAAAATCATGTGCTGTGACTTGAAATCAGAGCAATGATGTCATTCTGTCTCTCTACTCAGTCTGATTTATTACAAATAGAGTTACTGCCCCAAGCAAGAGTTATATTGCTGCTAATGCATCAAACAGGTTAAATGGTTCTTCTCTGCAACGCTGGTCTGTATTCTATTCTCATGTGTCTCTCTTACAAAAGCCAGAGACTTCTTTGAGGTTTTGTTTCATGTTCAAGGGATCTAAAACTATTTTGTTTTATCCTTTTTTTTATGTCAGATTGCAAAGGTAAAGCCTTGTGCATCTTATTATCTTCTTACAAAATCAATGCTTTCTATTTAAAATAACTATTAATGACGAATACATAAGTAACAGGCTTGATTCTGTATCAGAAAAGAGACATTTACGCAGGATTCTATTATGAGTATAAATACTGAGAGATAGATAAACAGATAGATATTATTTTACAAATGAGAAAACATGTATTTAAACACCTTGGGGCCAAATGATCAAGCTCCAAATGAAGCTTGATGCCCCTGTTTCCGCGTGAGAAGTTATGAAGCAGCAGTCTAAAGAGGCAGCAGACAGACATTAACACGATCGAATACGATCGGGTTGATTGACACCCCCTGCTACCGGCAGATTGGCCACAAATCTGCAGGGGGCGGCATTGTACAAGCAGTTCACAAGAACTGCTTGTGCAATGATAAATGCTGACAGCGTATGCTGCCTGCATTTATCGATGTGCGGCGGACATGATCTGCTATATCGTATCATGTCTGCTCGCACTATGATAAATTGGCCCCCTTGGGTCCATTTATTGTGCGGATGGACATGATCCACTATAGCAAACCATGTCCGCCTCACATCGATAAATGCCGACAGCATACGCTGTCAGTATTTATCATTGCACCAGCAGTTCTTGTGAACTGCTTGTGCAATGCTGCCGCCTGCAGATTTGCGGCAAATCGGCCGCTAGCGGGGGGTGTCAATCAGAGCAGGCGGACAGGTTTTTGAGCAGAAGTCTTTAGACCGGTGCTTCATAACTTGTGTTTCTGGCTAGCTGTTCGGAGCTTGATAAATAGACCCCCTTCGGAGCTTGATAAATAGACCCCCTTGAATCAATATTAAAATATAGCTGCCATATTTAATTTGCTGTTATTTGGCTTCTCTGTAGAAAAAAAAAGTCTCAGACAAAGGGGCCAATTTATTAATGTGCAGGCAGATCATGTCTGCCACACATCGATAAATGCCAACAGTGTACCGTACACTGTCAGCATTTATCATTGCATAAGCAATTCACAAGAAATGCCATGCCGCCCCCTGCACATTCGCGGCCAATTGGCCGCTAGCAGGGGGTGTCACCTCAGAGGTGGCAGACGAGTTAAGGAGCAGCGGTCTAAAGGCTTGCACGGAAACAGCAGCAAACGCTGCTTCTTAAATCGTCCCCAAACTCTCTAAGACCATTCTTTTATATATTGGTTACATGCTTAACCAATCCAAGTTGAAGAGGATCAAATTTTCCTGTTCTATATTTTTCATAATTCTGTGTATTTAAAAGGACAGTCTAGGCAAAATGAAACGTTTATGATTCAGATAGGGCATGCAATTTTAAACAAATTTCCAATTTACTTTTAACATCAAATTAGCTTTGTTCTCTTGTTATTATTTTTTGAAAGCTAAAGCTAGGTAGGCTCATGTGCTAATTTATAAGCCCTCTCTTAACTTAGTGCATTTGGACAGTTTTTCACAACTAGACAGTACTAGTTCATGTCTGCCATATAGATAAGATTGTGCTTACTCCCGTGGAGTTATCTTTGAGTTAGCACTTATTGGATACAATACAAGTCTGTCAAAAGAACTGAAATAAGGGGGCAGTCTGCAGAGGCTTAGATACAAGTTAATCATCACAGTAAAATATGTGTATTAATATAACAGTGTTGGTTATGCAAAAGTTGGGAATGGATAATAAAGGGATCATCTATATTCTTAAACAATAAAAATTCTGGAGTAGACTGTCCCTTAAACAAATTCAAATAGTTGCAATTCTAATGGGTTTGAGGGGCGTACAAAATAAAAAAATAAAAAAACACATAAATATCAGTATAATGTTTTCACACAGCAGACGTTATTAGACTGGAGTAGTAAATTCAAGTAAACTCCAGTATAATACAGTATGCTGTATGCACTGCAGCAGGGATGGTCAATTGGCAGCCAATTGGCTACATGTGACCATTTGCATACATTTTTTTGACCCCTGGGGGAAAGTGAAACTAAAATGTGGGCTTTTGGGATTTATAAAAAAGAATCAAACAAGGTGACCACAATTAAAAAATACTCACCGAGATTACGAGTCTTGCGTTAGGGTTAAAAAGCAGCGTTAAGAGGTCCTAATGCTGCTTTTTTCCTAACGCTGGTATTACGAGTCTTGAAATGACAGGCTCACCACTCACTTTTTTAGCCAGAGTCGTTAATACCGCAAATCCACTTATGTAAATTGCGTATCCTATATTTTCAATGGGACTTGCATAACGCCGGTATTACAAGTCTGCAAAAAAGTGAGCGGTACAGCCTCTCCTGTCAAGACTGGTACCGCATTTAAAAGTCAGTAGTTAAGAGTTTTATGGACTAACGCCGTAGCATAGTACTCTTAACTAAAGTGCTAAAAAGTACAATAACTCCCATAAACTACCTATTAACCCCTTAACTGAGCCCTGCCACCACATCGCAAACACTAAAAAAAAATGTAACCCCTAATCTGCCGAACCGAACATAGCCGCCACTATAAAATATTTATTAACCCCTAAACCGCCGCCCTCCCGCATCGCAAACACTAGTTACATTTTATTAACCCCTAATCTGCCGTCCCTAACATCGCCGACACCTACCTACATTTATTAACCCCTAATCTGCCGCCCACAACGTTGCCGCCACTATATTAAATTTATTAACCCCTAAATCTAAGTCTAACCCTAACACCCCTCTAACTTAAATATAATTTAAATAAATCTAAATAAAATAACTACAATTCACTAAATTATTCCTATTTAAAATTAAATACTTACCTATAAAATAAACCCTAAGCTAGCTACAATATAACTAATAGTTACATTGTAGCTATCTTAGGCCTAGATTTGGAGTTCGGCGGTAGCCGTCAAAACCAGCGTTAGAGGCTCCTAACGCTGGTTTTGGCCGCCCGCTGGTATTTGGAGTCAGTGATTAAAGGGTCTAACGCTCACTTTTCAGCCGCGACTTTTCCATACCGCAGATCCCCCTACGCCATTTGCGTAGCCTATCTTTTCAATGGGATCTTTCTAACGCTGGTATTTAGAGTCGTTTCTGAAGTGAGCGTTAGAGCTCTAACGACAAAATTCCAGCCGCCTGAAAATAGCAGGAGTTAAGAGCTTTCTGGCTAACGCCGGTTTATAAAGCTCTTAACTACTGTACCCTAAAGTACACTAACACCCATAAACTACCTATGTACCCCTAAACCGAGGTCCCCCCACATCGCCGCCACTCTATTTAAATTTTTAACCCCTAATCTGCCGACCGCCACCTACGTTATACTTATGTACCCCTAATCTGCTGCCCCTAACCCCGCCGACCCCTATATTATATTTCTTAACCCCTAACTTGCCCCCCACAACGTCGCCGCAAGCTACTTAAAATAATTAACCCCTAATCTTCCGACCGCAAATCGCAGCCACCTACGTTATCCCTATGTACCCCTAATCTGCTACCCCTAACATCGCCGACCCCTATATTATATTTATTAACCCCTAATCTGCCCCCCTCAACGTCGCCGACACCTGCCTACACTTATTAACCCCTAATCTGCCGAGCGGACCTGAGCGCTACTATAATAAAGTTATGAACCCCTAACCCGCCTCACTAACCCTATCATAAATAGTATTAACCCCTAATCTGCCCTCCCTAACATCGCCGACACCTAACTTCAATTATTAACCCCTAATCTGCCGACCGGAGCTCACCGCTATTCTAATAAATGTATTAACCCCTAAAGCTAAGTCTAACCCTAACACCCCCCTAAGTTAAATATAATTTTTATCTAACGAAATAAATTAACTCTTATTAAATAAATGATTCCTATTTAAAGCTAAATACTTACCTGTAAAATAAATCCTAATATAGCTACAATATAAATTATAATTATATTATAGCTATTTTAGGATTAATATTTATTTTACAGGTAACTTTGTAATTATTTTAACCAGGTACAATAGCTATTAAATAGTTAAGAACTATTTAATAGCTAAAATAGTTAAAATAATAACAAAATTACCTGTAAAATAAATCCTAACCTAAGTTACAATTAAACCTAACACTACCCTATCAATAAAATAATTAAATAAACTACCTACAATTACCTACAATTAACCTAACACTACACTATCAATAAATTAATTAAATACAATTCCTACAAATAAATACAATTAAATAAACTAGCTAAAGTACAAAAAATAAAAAAGATCTAAGTTACAGAAAATAAAAAAATATTTACAAACATAAGAAAAATATTACAACAATTTTAAACTAATTACACCTACTCTAAGCCCCCTAATAAAATAACAAAGCCCCCCAAAATAAAAAATTCCCTACCCTATTCTAAATTAAAAAAGTTACAAGCTCTTTTACCTTACCAGCCCTGAACAGGGCCCTTTGCGGGGCATGCCCCAAGAATTTCAGCTCTTTTGCCTGTAAAAAAAACATACAATACCCCCCCCCCAACATTACAACCCACCACCCACATACCCCTAATCTAACCCAAACCCCCTTAAAGAAACCTAACACTAAGCCCCTGAAGATCTTCCTACCTTGTCTTCACCATACCAGGTTCACCGATCCGTCCTGGCTCCAACATCTTCATCCAACCCAAGCGGGGGTTGGCGATCCATAATCCGGTCCAGAAGAGGCTCCAAAGTCTTCCTCCTATCCGGCAAGAAGAGGACATCCGGACCGGCAAACATCTTCTCCAAGCGGCATCTTCGATCTTCTTCCATCCGGAGCGAAGCGGCAGGATCCTGAAGACATCCAGCGCGGAACATCCATCCGGACCGACGACTGAACGACGAATGACTGTTCCTTTAAGGGACGTCATCCAAGATGGCGTCCCTCGAATTCCGATTGGCTGATAGGATTCTATCAGCCAATCGGAATTAAGGTAGGAATTTTCTGATTGGCTGATGGAATCAGGCAATCAGAATCTAGTTCAATCCGATTGGCCGATCCAATCAGCCAATCAGATTGAGCTCGCATTCTATTGGCTGATCGGAACAGCCAATAGAATGCGAGCTCAATCTGATTGGCTGATTGGATCAGCCAATCGGATTGAACTTGATTCTGATTGGCTGATTCCATCAGCCAATCAGAAAATTCCTACCTTAATTCCGATTGGCTGATAGAATCCTATCAGCCAATCGGAATTCGAGGGACGCCATCTTGGATGACGTCCCTTAAAGGAACAGTCATTCGTCGTTCAGTCGTCGGTCCGGATGGATGTTCCGCACTGGATGTCTTCAGGATCCTGCCGCTTCGCTCCGGATGGAAGAAGATCGAAGATGCCGCTTGGAGAAGATGTTTGCCGGTCCGGATGTCCTCTTCTTGCCGGATAGGAGGAAGACTTTGGAGCCTCTTCTGGACCGGATTATGGATCGCCAACCCCCGCTTGGGTTGGATGAAGATGTTGGAGCCAGGACGGATCGGTGAACCTGGTATGGTGAAGACAAGGTAGGAAGATCTTCAGGGGCTTAGTGTTAGGTTTCTTTAAGGGGGTTTGGGTTAGATTAGGGGTATGTGGGTGGTGGGTTGTAATGTTGGGGGGGGGGTATTGTATGTTTTTTTTTACAGGCAAAAGAGCTGAAATTCTTGGGGCATGCCCCGCAAAGGGCCCTGTTCAGGGCTGGTAAGGTAAAAGAGCTTGTAACTTTTTTAATTTAGAATAGGGTAGGGATTTTTTTATTTTGGGGGGCTTTGTTATTTTATTAGGGGGCTTAGAGTAGGTGTAATTAGTTTAAAATTGTTGTAATATTTTTCTTATGTTTGTAAATATTTTTTTATTTTCTGTAACTTAGTTCTTTTTTATTTTTTGTACTTTAGCTAGTTTATTTAATTGTATTTATTTGTAGGAATTGTGTTTAATTAATTTATTGATAGTGTAGTGTTAGGTTAATTGTAGGTAATTGTAGGTAGTTTATTTAATTATTTTATTGATAGGGTAGTGTTAGGTTTAATTATAACTTAGGTTAGGATTTATTTTACAGGTAAATTTGTTATTATTTTAACTAGGTAACTATTAAATAGTTCTTAACTATTTAATAGCTATTGTACCTGGTTAAAATAATTACAAAGTTGCCTGTAAAATAAATATTAATCCTAAAATAGCTATAATATAATTATAATTTATATTGTAGCTATATTAGGATTTATTTTACAGGTAAGTATTTAGCTTTAAATAGGAATAATTTATTTAATAAGAGTTAATTTATTTTGTTAGATAAAAATTATATTTAACTTAGGGGGGTGTTAGTGTTAGGGTTAGACTTAGCTTTAGGGGTTAATACATTTATTAGAATAGCGGTGAGCTCCGGTCGGCAGATTAGGGGTTAATAATTGAAGTTAGGTGTCGGCGATGTTAGGGAGGGCAGATTAGGGGTTAATACTATTTATGATAGGGTTAGTGAGGCGGATTAGGGGTTAATAACTTTATTATAGTAGCGCTCAGGTCCGCTCGGCAGATTAGGGGTTAATAAGTGTAGGCAGGTGTCGGCGACGTTGAGGGGGGCAGATTAGGGGTTAATAAATATAATATAGGGGTCGGCGATGTTAGGGCAGCAGATTAGGGGTACATAGGGATAACGTAGGTTGCGCCGGTTTACGGAGCGGCAGATTAGGGGTTAATAATATAATGCAGGGGTCAGCGATAGCGGGGGCGGCAGATTAGGGGTTAATAAGTGTAAGGGTAGGGGTGTTTAGACTCGGGGTACATGTTAGGGTGTTAGGTGCAGACGTAGGAAGTGTTTCCCCATAGGAAACAATGGGGCTGCGTTAGGAGCTGAACGCTGCTTTTTTGCAGGTGTTAGGTTTTTTTTCAGCTCAAACAGCCCCATTGTTTCCTATGGGGGAATCGTGCATGAGCACGTTTTTGAGGCCGGCCGCGTCCGTAAGCAACTCTGGTATCGAGAGTTGCATTTGCGGTAAAAATGCTCTACGCTCCTTTTTTGGAGCCTAACACAGCATTTGATTAAACTCTCGATACCAGAGTTAAATTTATGGTGCGGCCAGAAAAAAGCCCGCGGAGCGTTAGCAGCCCTTTTACCGCCGAACTCCAAATCTAGGCCTTAGGGTTTATTTTTATTTTACAGGCAACTTTGTATTTATTTTAACTAGGTACAATAGTTATTAAATAGTTATTAACTATTTAATAGCTACCTAGTTAAAATAAATTCAAATTTACCTGTTAAATAAATCCTAACCTAAGTTACAATTACACCTAACTATACACTATAATTAAATTATTTACCTAAACTAACTACAATTAAATACAATTGAAAAAAAATATCTAAAGTATGAACCCCCCCCACTAAATTACAGAAAATAATAAAATAATTACAAGTGTTTTAAACTAATTACACCTAATCTAATCCCCCTAATAAAATAAAAAAGCCCCCCAAAATAATTAAAAGCCCTACCCTATACTAAATTACAAATAGCCCTTAAAAGGGCATTGCCCCAAAGTAATCAGCTTTATTACCTGTAAAAAAAATACAATACCCCCCAACATTAAAACCCACCACCCACACACCCAACCCCTTGAAGATCACCCCGCCTTGAGAAGTCTTCACCCAGTCGGGCCGAAGTCCTCAACGAAGCCGGGCGAAGTGGTCTTCCAGACGGGCAGAAGTCTTCATCAAAGCCAGCCAGAAGAAGTCCTCCACACGGGCAGAAGTCTTCATCAAGACGGCATCTTCTATCTTCATCCATCCGGCGCGGAGCGGGTCCATCTTCAAGACATCCGACGCAGAGCATCCTCTTCTGACGACGTCTTCAAACAGAATGAATGTTCCTTTAAATGACGTCATCCAAGATGGCGTCCCTTGAATTCCGATTGGCGGATCAGCCAATAGGATTGAACTTCAATCCTATTGGCTGATTGGATCAGTCAATAGAATTGAACTTCAATCCTATTGGTTTATTGGATCAGCCAATATGATTTTTTCTACCTTAATTCCAATTGGCTGATAGAATTCTATCAGCCAATTGGAATTCAAGGGACGCCATCTTGGATGACGTCATTTAAAGGAACATTCATTCTGTTTGAAGATGTCGCCAGAAGAGGATGCTCCGCGTCGGATGTCTTGAAGATGGACCCGCTCCTTGCCGGATGGATGAAGATAGAAGATGCCACCTGGATGAAGACTTCTGCCATTTCTGGAGGACTTCTTCTGGCTGGCTTCGATGAAGACTTCTGCCCGTCTGGCGGACCACTTCGCCCGGCTTCGTTGAGGACTTCGGCCCGGCTGGGTGAAGACTTCTCAAGTTAGGGTGACCTTAAAGGGGTTAGTGTTAGGTTTTATTAAGGGGGTATTGGGTAGGTTTTAGAGTAGGGTTGGGTGTGTGGGTGGTGTGTTTTAATGTTGGGGGGTATTGTATTTTTTTTACAGGTAATAGAGCTGATTACTTTGTGGCAATGCCCCGTAAAAGGCCCTTTTAAGGGCTATTTGTAATTTAGTATAGGGTTTTATTATTTTGGGGGGCTTTTTTATTTTATTAGGGGAATTAGATTAGGCGTAATTAGTTTAAAAAACTTGTAATTATTTTATTTTCTGTAATTTTAGTGTTTGTTTTTTTCGTACTTTAGATAATTTTTTTCGTACTTTAGATAATTTTTTTCAATTGTATTTAATTGTAGTAAGTTTAGGTAATTAATTTAATTATAGTGTAGAGTTAGGTGTAATTGTAACTTAGGTTAGGATTTATTTTACAGGTAAATTTGAATTTATTTTAACTAGGTAGCTATTAAATAGTTAACTATTTAATAACTATTGTACCTAGTTAAAATAAATACAAAGTTGCCTGTAAAATAAAAATAAACTATAAGCTAGATACAATGTAACTATTAGTTATATTGTAGCTAGCTTAGGGTTTATTTTATAGGTAACTATTTAGTTTTAAATAGGAATAATTTAGTGAATGATAGTAATATTTATTTATATTTATTTTCAATTATATTTAAGTTAGGGGGGTTTAGGGTTAGACTTAGGTTTAGGGGTTAATAACTTTAGTATAGTGGCGGCAACGTTGGGGGCGGCAGATTAGGGGTTAATAAGTGTAGGTAGGTTGCGGCAACATTGGAGGCGGCAGATTAGGGGTTAATAAATATAATGTAGGGTTCGGTGATGTTGGGGGCAGCAGATTAGGGGTTCATAAGTATAATGTAGGTGGCGGCGGTGTCCGGAGCGGCAGATTAGGGGTTAATAAATATAATGCAGGTGTCAGCGATGTTGGTGGCAGCAGATTAGGGGTTAATAAGTGTAATAATAGGGGTTTTTAGACTCGGGGTTCATGTTAGGGTGTTAGGTGTAGACATAAAAAGTATTTCCCCATAGGAATCAATGGGGCTGCGTTAGGAGCTTTACGCTGCTTTTTTGCAGGTGTTAGGATTTTTTTCAGCCGGCTCTCCCCCATTGATTCCTATGGGGAAATCGTGCATGAGCACGTTTTGCCAACTTACCGCTACTGTAAGCAGAGCTGGTATTGAGGTGAGATGTGGAGCTAAATTTTGCTCTAAGCTCACTTTTTTGCGGCTAACGCCGGGTTTGTAAACACCCGTAATACCAGCGTTACTGTAGGTGAGCGGTAAGGAAAAACTGCTCGTTAGCAACGCACAGCCTTACCGACAAAACTCGTAATCTAGACGAAAGTTTGTTGGAGAAAACAGGATACAGTATCCTGCAACCTCACCTAAATATGAATCTGTGCCTCTGGACGCTTTTTTAGGAAATATATTATTATTTGTGTGCTTAATGCCGATATATTTATATGCAGGCCTTGAGGCTTCTAAATTATTAATCTGCTGCCCCCATGTGGTAGGAAGTTGTCCATCAACTCTACAGCATTGCTCAGTCAGGGGAAAAAATAATACACATCACATTCTTATTGCTGCTACAGGCAATCGGAAACATTGACAATATGACCAACATTCAACATTGCCATATCAGTGAATTCTTACATTTATAGTGGATTAATGGAATTAATGAGGTTAATAGAGTCCATGTATGTCTTGCAAGTGGATAGAGTGTTTATTTTTTAATAATATAAGTTTTTAATGTAATTACTCATCAATATTAGTATCTATATCGATTTTACAACTGGTGATTTACTGTAGATATGTGTTTTTAATGTTTTTAGATTAACATAATGATGATTATGTATTTAGAATAATATGTTATTTGGTGCAAATCTTTCGTCATCAAAAATGATTGTCAATGAGTCTGATCTGAGCACGCGCAAATCATTGCCCTTTGTGTGTTATCAGTCTATGAGGCCCATCTATCAAGCTCCGAATGGAGCTTGAGGGCCTGTACTTCTGGCGAGTCTTCAGACTCGCCAGAAATGCAAGTTATGGAGCAGCGGTCTAAAGACTGCTGCTACATAACCTGTCCGCCTGCTCTGATGAGGCGGACAGAGTTCGCCACAATTCAACCCGATCGAGTACGATCGGGTTGATTGACACCCGAGTCTGCAGGGGTCAGCGTTGCACTAGCAGCTCTTGTGAGCTGCTGGTACAATGCTAAATGTGGAGAGCGTATTGCTCTCCGCATTCAGCGAGGTCTTGCAGACCTGATCCACACTGCCGGATCAGGTCCACAAGACCTTTGATACATAGGCTTCTATCTGTGGAATCTGAGAATTTTTCAAGTGCTTTTGGCTGTTGAATTTGATGTTTCCATTTTTTGAAACTTGAGTTCAGGTAGATTTTAGACCCCTAAGTCAATGCTTTCCATGCATCGTATGAATGAATTTTCCCGACATTCACTCAGTTCAAATACCTTCTTTTTCAAATACAAAAATGGTTGTTTGCATTGCAATTGCTTCAATGATGGAAAAGTCATATTGAGAGCAGTAAAAGATCTGATGAACATGATACAAACAATTGGAATCAACCCCAATGGCAGGTCATAACCATTTTAAGTAGAAAGAAGTTAATGTTCACTTTCCTCACTGAGGTCCCATATCCCTCAGTTTGTCTAAAAAGAGATAAAAAAAAAAAAAGGTAAGATAGGGCTTTAGTATGAGCTTCTGTCCCCATTAGTAAAACCTGCATCCTCTGGAGACAAGTGACCACTTTTTTTTTAAAAAAAAAAGATCTTCCTAAGATTCTAGAGAGATGTGAACTGAAAGTCTGGTTCAGTGCTACCCCCTGATGAGATGGAGTTCCTCCTGTATCTGATGACGGTTATCTTCTTCCCTGCCAGTGTATGTCTTTAGCAACTAACATGTCATTAAAGGATTATAAAACACAGGTCACAAGCCCCATTACAAAACATATCATTAGATTAATAAAGTATAGCACAATTAAATAGACTTACTTGTATGTCCAAACACTGCTTCATTATTCTTTACAATTAATGATTTAATTACCAATATTACATCATTCCAGCCTGACCCTTAAAAAGGGTTGTCCAAGCGCTAAACAAAAGGTCCAATCCACACTTACATCTCTGTATATAATTATCCTGAGTTTGTGTGCCAAAGTGCATGCGCATTCAGAACCATTAGCTTTCGTATGCGCACTGTGGCTAATTGAAGGATTCAGTTAGGGGATTAGCGCATGGGCATTGCCTTTTTTATCTGTATATTTAAAAAGAATGTGTTCCAATCAAAAGGACTTGCCTGCTTGTTAGTATAGGGGATCGCTAGCCAAACTGATTGTCTACTATAGAAATTATGCTCATTAAAAGTAGTGGATATTTTTTATTGTGGCACTCCATACTTACCTATTGACCCACTGCTCTGGACCATTCTGTGATTGATTGATAGATCTGGTCTGCTTCTAGCAAAGGAATGCAGTGACGTCATTGACTACTGAGCTGTAGGAGCATCAGGGGATAGAGCTGCCATGTTCTGTAACTTCCCTGATAGGACTTGTATAATGGGTTTTGGAAAATAAGTAATTTTCAATTGAAGATTGCATGAAAATGGGGTTAAATTGATAAAGGTAAGCTGCCTGTTTCCTGTCCCTTTAATAAATAAAGCTATGCATTGCCTAATGTATAATCATTGTTTTGTTTAGCATACTATGTCAATGAAAGTGATCTATTTCAGAAATGTCCTGTGTCCTCCCTTTATTCAGTACTAATAGTTACCTTAGCACTCTCCCTGCTGCAAACAATTGCTAAAGACAAGTGCATGCTTCTGAGCTATTATCATCCTACCTAGGTTTATTTATCAACAATGAATACCAAGAGAACAAAGCAAATATGATAATGGAAGCAAACTGAAAAGTTTAAAAATGGAATGATCTATCTGTATAATGAATAATAATTTTGACATTACTGAACCTTTAATAAATTGTAGAAAAACAAAAATGCCAGCGAAATTCTATAAACCAACGCTCCTTTATTAAAGGTTTAAAACCACCAAACAATAAACACATGTAAGTTTAAGCATACTGTTATCTACACCCCCTGATGCATTGCATCCAGCCCTCATCTTCTTTTCTGAAACTAAAGGAATAATCAATTCTCACCATGAAAACATAGAAAAAATATATTCTACCTCATACCAATGAGAAACTGCTTCTGCACTCTTCTTCTGCCTGTCCAATCTCTAAAACCACACAGTAAATCACATAAAAATCACTGTTTATTTAGTTGAATTTGACTGACACCTACAGTACATATGGAGAACAGCAAAGGTTGTTATTTCAATTCCGTTTTTTTTTAATTATTATTTTCATCATTATTGTTCTTAATAATAATTCATTTATTTAAATACACCAACAGATTTCTACAACACTTTATAGGGGTACAATAAAAAAAAATAAGGCAGGGAAGAGTAGACAGAAGGGCTAAGGGGAACTGCAAACTTGCATAAACATTATTCAAATCAAATACTGAATACCGGATCCAAATATTTTTTTTTTAATTCCATTGGTATCATTGGTACTTACTAAAATATGTGAGGGTGCACAGACAGTTGCCAATGCTGTCTAAGAAAGAAATCTGATGTTACATTGTGTCCTCTTTTGTCCACAGGTAAGGAGAGGATTTTAAAATAAGTCATCTCTTTTCAAGCAATGTCAGAGATGTTGAGTCGCACTATACGATAATGTACCAATATATTACAAGTGGAGCAGTATTTTATGCAATATTTCTAGTGTAAATTGCACATTTCTAAGCATCTCTGAGCTCAAGTTGAAAGAAAATCTTTCTCTCTCAAGCGCAAGTTATCAGAGCTGAAAGTGAACTGTGATAACCATTGTGAAATTCCCAGAAACCAAGCAGTTTCATGTTATACAAATAGAAAAAAAAATGATTTCAGTGCACTAGGGTTAAGAAGCCAACTAATAAATAACAAGAATACAAAATAGCAATTACATTTAAATTAGAAAGCCTCTAAAATGATAAAAGATTTTAAGTTTGTAATAGCCTACAAAGTACTTGTGTTTTTGAAAACAATGCCCAGATGAGTTAATTGATCTAAATATGAACCAGGATTGATTTACAATGAATATCACAGTAGCAAGCATTTCCAGTTAGTATCAAGATTGCTGTTTCTTGTAAATTGAGTTTTTCTTCACATTGAAAGAGATGGTATCTTGAACATAAAACACAGAGCGCAACCTTGATTCAAATTAAAGTATTTTATACAAAAAAACCATGGTGGTAATTACACTGAAAAAAGTTAAAAATGGCACATCAAAACAACATAACTCAGACCTGAAAGGTGTCATCTGGTCTGTCATCCTCAATGCATGAATGTCCACTGTCCTCCAAGAAAAACACAGACAAGTAGAGCTGGGACATATGACCACCCACAGTTCCATGGCCTATCCAATAATTGTCCCACAGTGTGCTTAGAAGTCCGTTGCTAAATATCCTCCTACACGTTCCATCTACTAAACTCGAGCAGACTTCATCAGGGATGTGACACTTTTAATATGTTTGAATTGTGGTAAATCGCCATAGAACAGAATAACAATGTTATTGATAAGGTTGTTCATTCCTGTGAGTATACTTCTCTCAGTGTGTATTTAGCCCCCCTAAGTGGACTCCTTGCTCACTGTGCTTAAATGAATATGGCTACACCACACTGAAGAGGCTCAATGAAGGCTGAAAGGATCATCTGGGGTTGCTGTGTTCCTTGTTCAAAGAGGCTAAAATTAGCTTAACCCAGGAAGTAAATTGCTATAGAACAGGCAAACAATATTACTGAGCCAGTTGTTCATTCCTGTGAGTGAACTTCTCTCTGTGGGGCCTATCTATCAAGCTCCGAAAGGAGCCTGACTGCCCGTGTTTCTGGCAAGTCTGAAGACTCGCCAGAAACAGCAGTTATGAAGCAGCGGTCACAAAGACCACTGCTCCATAACCTGTCCGCCTGCTCTGAGCAGGCGGACAGACATAGCCGGAAATCAACCCGATCGAGTACGATTGGGTTGACTTACACCCCCTGCTGGCGTCCCATTGGCCGCGAGTCTGCAGGGGGCGGCGTTGCACCAGCAGCTCTTGTGAGCTGCTGGTGCAATGCTGAATACAGAGAGCGTATTGCTCTCCATATTCAGCGAAGTCTGGCGGACCTGATTCGCACTGTCGGATCAGGTCTGCCAGACCTTGATAAATAGAGGCCTGTCTGTTTTTAGTCTCCCAAAGGGATAAAAGGGGCTTACAAAAATAATAAACAAAATTATCAACAATAAAAACAATTACACCTAATCTAACAGTCTTATAAAAATAAAAAGCCCCCACAAAATAAAAACACCCCCTAGCCTACAATAAGCTACCAATAGCCCTTAAAATGGCCTTTTGTAGGGCATTGCCCTAAGTAAAATAGCTCTTTTACCTTTAAAAAAAAATACAAAGTCCCCCCAACAGTAAAACCCATCACCCAACCAACCCCCCAAAATAATAAAACTAACTCTAAAAAAAACCTAAGCTACCCATTGCCCCTAAAGGGGCATTTGTAGGGGCATTGCCCTTAAAAGGGCATTCAGCTTTTTGTCACTGCCCTTAAAAGTGCATTCAGCTCTTTTACAAAAGCCCAAAGCCCTAATCTAAAAAAAAAAACACCCAAAAAAATGAAAAAATAAGTAAATAACACTAACCCCATAATATCTACTCACGGTTCCTGAAGTTTGGACATCCATCTTCATCCAGGCGGAGAGAAGTCTCTATCCAGGCAGCGACACCTTCACCCACCTTCACCCATCTTGGGGACTTCTTCTATCTTCATCCCAGTGGCGCTGAGCCATCCTGGAAGCCGATTCCATCCTGTGCGGAGCGTCCTCTTCATACGGTCACCACCGTATACTGAAGTTGAATGCAAGGTAGCAGTTTCAAAATGGCATACCTTGAATTCCTATTGGTTGATTTGATTCTTCAAATTCAAATCAGCCAATAGGATGAGAGCTACTGAAATCCTATTGGCTGATTTGCGTTACAGAGATTTTTCATCTCGCACTTTAGGTTCATTTCTAACACTCTCGCCACCATTGATGTCTATGGGGGAAAGCGTGCACGAGCACGTCAAAGCAGCCCTTGGATTTTGCGCAGTATGGAACTTAAAGCCACCATATTGCACGCACAAGGATGCTTTTCAGAACTCGTAATGGCAGCACCATGGAGAGTGAAAGAACGCAACTTTTTTGGCATCAGTTTTCGCACTCTAAACTAGGTGTCTGTTAGGAATAGATACTCTGTTACGATTAGAGCTTAGTATACCTTTTAAACTATTGACGTTTTTAACACTATAACCTGCTAAATATGAGCTTGTAACTGACCATTTATATTTGTGTTGAAACATATATATATATTTTTAAGAATGTAATTTGATCGTATTGACTTTTAAGGTTTATTTTATTGATTTTATATATAATAAATTGTAAATAGTGTTAAATCTCACTTAGTATCTTTTTTCTTTCCACCTTTTAGAGGACTTTTTTCTAATATCAATTTAAATTCTCACGAATAAAAATTTTACTGTGACATAAGTGTATAACAGATTTTAACCCCTAGTGCTTTCTAGCTCATCCCTTTATACATTGTACCCTTATTTACTCCCAAACCCTATCCAGGAAGAGGATAGATTATAAAGAGGCATAGAAGTTATTTAGTCCAGCGCTTTTTTCTCTATCCCTTACTTTTGCACGCTAAAAGAAGCTGCACCCAGGTGGTAAATCGCCATAGAACAGGCTAAACAATCAGCTAGATTATGGGTTTTGCTTTATGACTCAAAAAGCATTGTTATGCTTCATAACGATGCTTTTTTCCTAATGCCGCTATTACAAGTCTTGTAAAAATAGGTGTACCGCTCACCTTTTTGGCTGTAATACAACATCAGTACCGCAGTTTTAAAAAAGTCCTTTTTCAATGGGACTTCCATAGCGATGCTATTATGAGTTTTGTGGTGAGGCCAAAAAGTGAGCGGTACACCCTATACTGACAAGATTCGTACCTTTTTTCGTTTCCTTTTTTGCGCAGTTAACCCTTTTGTCTCTTTTTGCCAAGATTCATACCGCCATCTAAAGTCAGTAGTTACGAGTTTTATGCTACAAAGCTATAACATAAAACTCATAACTAAACTGTCACAAATACACTAACACCCATAAACTACCTAATAACCCCTAAGCCGAGGCCCTCCGCATCGCAAACACTAAAATAAAATTATTAACCCCTAATCGTCGCCACTTAAAAAATGTATTAACCCCTAAACCGCTGCCCTCCTGCATCACAAACAATATTTAAATATTATTAACCTCTAATCTGCCATCCGCCCACACCGCCGCTATAATAAACCCCTAAACCGCAAGCCCCCCACAACGAAATATACTAAATTAAACTATTAACCCCTAAACCTGTAGCTATCTTAGGTTTTATTTTTATTTCACAGGAAAGTTTGTATTTATTTTAACTAGGTAGACTAGTTAGTAAATAGTTATTAACTATTTACTAACTACCTAGTTAAACTAAATACAAAGTTACCTGTAAAATAAAACCTAACCTGCCTTACACTAAAACGTAACATTACAATAAAATAAAATAAAATATTAAAATACAATTATCTAAATAACAAAAAAATAAACACTAAGTTACACAAAATAAAAAAAGAAATGATCAAAAATAAAAACAAATTAATCCTAATCTAATAGGCCCATCAAAATAAAAAAGCCCCCCAAAATAAAAAAAAAACCCTAGCCTACACTAAACTGCCAATGGCCCTTAAAAGGGCCTTTTGCGGGGCATTGCCCCAAATAAATCAGCTCTTTTACCTGTAAAAATAAATACAAACAACCCCCCAACAGTAAAACTCACCACCCACCCAACCAAACCCCCCAAATAAAAACCTATCTAAATAAACTTAAGCTAACCATTGCCCTGAAAAGGGCATTTAGCTCTTTTACATTGCCCAAACCCTAAGCTAAAAATAAAACCCACCCAATAAACCCTTAAAAAATCTAACACTAACCCCCGACAATCCACTTACAGTTTTTAAAGACCGAACATCCATCCTCATCCAGGCAGCAGAAGTCTTCATCCAAGCGGGCAGAAGTCTTCATCCAAGCAGCAGAAGTCTTCATCCAAGTGGCAGAAGTCTTCATACAAGCGGCAGAAGTCTTCATCCAGACGACATCTTCGATCTTCATCCATCCAGTGTGGAGCGGGTCCATCTTCAAGACATCCGGCGTGGAGCATCCTCTTCTTCCGATCGTCGCTGGAGAATGAAGTTTCCCTTTAAGTGACGTCATCCAAGATGGCGTCCCTTACATTCCAATTGGCTGATAGAATTCTATCAGCCAATATGAATTTAAAGGGAAAAAATCCTATTGGCTGATCCAATCATCCAAATAGGATTGAGCTCGCATTCTATTGGCTGATTGGAATAGCCAATAGAATGCAAGCTCAATCCTATTGGCTGATTGGATCAGCCAATAGGATTTTTCCCCTTTAATTCCTATTGGCTGATAGAATTCTATCAGCCAATAGGAATGTAAGGGACTCCATCTTGGATGACATCACTTAAAGGGAAACTAAATTTTCTAGCAACGATCGGAAGAAGAGGATGCCCCACGCCGGATGTCTTTAAGATTGACCCGCTCCGCGCTGGATGGATGAAGATCGAAGATTCCGTCTGGATGAAGACTTCTGCCGCTTGGATGAAGACTTCTGCCAGCTTTGAGGAGGACTTCTGCCCGCTTGGATGAAGACTTCTGCCGGCTTCGATGAGGACTTCTGTCCGCTTGGAGGAAGACTTCTACTGCCTGGATGAGGATGGATGTTCGGTCTTTGAAAACTGTAAGTGGATTGTCGGGGGTTAGTGTTAGGTTTTTTAAGGGTTTATTGGGTGGGTTTTATTTTTAGCTTCAGGTCTGGGCAATGTAAAAGAGCTAAATGCCCTTTTAAAGGCAATGCCCATCCAAATGCCGTTTTCAGGGCAATGGTTAGCTTAGGTTTATTTAGATAGGTTTTTATTTTGAGGGGTTTGGTTGGGTGGGTGTTGGGTTTTACTGTTGGGGGGTTGTTTGTATTTTTTTTTTACAGGTAAAAGAGCTGATTTCTTTGGGGCAATGCCCCCCAAAAGACCCTTTTAAGGGCCATTGGCAGTTTAGTGTAGGCTAGGTTTTTTTTTGGTTTTTTTTGGCGTTTTTTTTTTTTTGGCGTTTTCACCGTTGCAGTGAACAGTGAATCGCTACTGACAGGAATATTCATTGTTCACTATAAACAGCGGTAAGATTGGTGCTAAAACTATATTTGTACAGTTGTAATTTTGGCAATTCTGCTTTAAATCACCAGCATGTGAGCGTGCATATACTAGACTGACATAGGGCGTATGGTGCAGTTCCTATTGGACGATGCACCTGTCCGTCAAATTGAGATTACAGAAATTTTCAGACAGAGGCGGCCGGGGCACATGTAACGGAGCGGCTTTAAAAAGTAATATTTTCAATGAAAAAAGTTTTTATTTAAAAACAATTCAGGCATCACTGTGCAGATATCGAGGAGTACTTCCAAAGTATTAAACTTCATAAGCTTGAGTTTACCATCACTTTAATAACTTTAGTATAGTGGCGGCGACAGATTAGGGGTTAATAACTTTAATTTAGGTGGCGACGATGTTGAGGGCAGCAGATTAGGGGTTAATAAGTGTACTTAGGTGGCGGCAATGTTAGGGGCAGCAGATTAGGGGTTAATAATTGTAATGTAGGTGGAGGCGATGTTAAGGGTGGCAGATTAGGGGTGTTTAGACGTGGTTTTTATGTTAGAGTGTTAGGTTTAAACGTAACTTTTTCTTTCCCCATAGACATCAATGGGGCTGCGTTACGGAGCTTTTGTTTCCGCGATTGCAGGTGTTAGGCATCTCTTTTGCCGGCTCTCCCCATTGATGTCTATGGGGAAATCATGCACGAGCAAAGCAGCGCTTGTATTTGAGTGAGGTATGGAGCTCAACGCCACCATATCGCCCGTGCAAGCCTGCTTTTTCAAAACCTGTAATAGCAACGCTATACGGAGGTTAAATACTGCCGCTTTTGTGGTGGTCATTAATTTCCCTATAGAGCTCAAAACTCGTAATCTAGCTGAATGTTATTGAGCCAGTTGTTCCTTCCTGTGAGTGTACTTCTCTGTGTGTATTTAGTCTCCCTAAGGGAAAAAAGGGGCAACCAGACATGGACTCCTTACTAAGTGTGCATAGAGGAATCCAGTTGTTCATTCCTGTGATTGTACTTCTCTCTGTGATGTTAGATTACATGTTCCCTAAGTTACGGATGATGTCACAAATGAAGGGACAAGTTTTTCTCTATTTTTTCTTCCATTTTTCTTGCCATTTACGGATACAATAATGTACTGCCATTATGAAACCCTGATTTCTTTTATTATGCGAGATCTATGTACTTTCCCCAGTATAGAAGAATATATAATTACACGTTTTTAACAATAATAGTGACTTTATTCATAGTTCTTATTTGTATAACATCTTGGCATGAATTGAGATTTCTAATGTACTGTATTTGTAGCATAAATTATATTTTTGTTTTACATTTTATTTTAAACATGAGCCTAACTAGGAAGTTACTTCCACAAAGGGTATCATAAGAACAAAGCAAATTTTATAACATAAGTAAATTGGAAAGTTGTTTAAAATGCATACATTGATATCTGAATCATGAACATTTAATTTTGGCTTTATTGTCCATTTAAATTTAGCTCCAGGGCCTCAATGCACTGCTGGTGATTGGAGTTTATAAGCCCCTCCTGAGCCATGTTCCAGCCCCTCTATTAGCCATGTAACCAAATCAGATAACAGTCCTGGCACTATGGGGCCTATTTTATTTGGCTCGCCAGAAACACAAGTTATAAAGCAGCGGTCTAAAGACCACTGCTCCATAACCTGTCCGCTTGCTCTGAGGCGGCGGACAGACATCACCGGAAATCAACCAGATCCAATATGATCGGGTTGATTGACACCCCCTGCTAGCAACAAATCTGCAGGGGGCGGTACTGCACCAGCAGTTCACAAGAACTGCTGGTGCAATGATAAATGCCGAGAGCGTACGCTGTCGGCATTTATCTACGTGCAGTGGACATGATCAGCAATATCGGCTCATGTCTGCTCGCGCAATGCTAAATAGGCCCATATGGTTTCTTACAGGGTTCAAGTCCTACAAAAAAAGTGTGGGAACTCACCAAGACTTCCTACCCCCAAAAAATTAATATTATTTTAATATTATTTTTTATACACACACACACACTGTATTTGTATGTATAATCTATACACTTTGGTTAATGAAAAGAAATTAAATCCAATAAAGGGTTTTATGGTTGCCTTTGGGCCTTGAGAATCCTCCTCTGTCACAGAGTCTCATCCACTTAAGGTGCAATAGTCCTTTTTCTTCTGACCACAATACATCAGTGAACCTCCACCATATGTGACTGTAGGGACTGTATTCTTTTCTTTAAAAGCCTCATTTCTTTATCTGGAAACAGTAGAATGATTGGCTTTACCAAAAAACTGTTATTTTGTTTCATCTGTCCACAGCACATTCTCCAAAAGGGATTTTAGCTTCCTCAAGTAAGTTTTGGAAAACTCCAATCTGGCTTTTTTTATGTTTCTGTGTCAGCAATGGGGTCCTCCTGGGTCTCCTACCACAGCGTCCCTTTTCATTCAGGTGGCAACGTATAGTGCAAGCTGACACATTTGTACTCTGTGTCTGAATGTCAGCTTGAATTTGTCTGAAAGTTGATAGAGTTTCTTTATCCAAGATTCGAACAATCCTCTGTTGCAATTTTTGATCAATTTTTCTCTTTCATCCACATTCAGGGAGATTAGACAATGTTGCGCACAGTGGACACAGGAACATTAAGATTTCTACAGATGGACTTGTAATCTTGGGATTGTCCATGCTTTTCAACAATATTTGTTCTCAAATCCTTGGAAAATTCTTTGCTGCTCTTTTTCTTCTCCATGCACACTGCAGCACACAGAGAATCACAACAGAAAGGTTGAGTCAATTTGTCACCATTTTAACTGGTTGCCAGTGTCTCAGCACCTGTTAATTGATATGAAAAAGAAGAAAGAAGGCACTCCAATGGCACAATAACTCAAGTGTTCAGGCCCCTCACTTAGGTCCCCCAGATAAAGGCTACTGACACAATGTTGGTACTTATCTCAAAGTGCAATTTATGACAGTCTGGGTTCTCAAGAGCTCCTCAGCTAGCTTTCCTCTGATCACACAGGAAACAGGGGCTGTCACAAGTGGATATGTGAAGGATATCCCCCAGTGAATAAAATCACCATACAGGATAATCAATGTATATTAAAAATTTCCATAAGACAGGGAAAAAATTATTAAAAAGTGTATATACACACTAATAACAAAGCTGGACGCGTTTCACAACTACAACTTGCTTCTTAAAGCAGCAATAATATACAAAGACAGGAAAGGCCACATATAAATACCCCTATTGCCCAAATTAACTAATCAGTGAGTATTAGCGACACATGACAACATTCTCAATAAACTCCCTATTCACAATAGACTTAAACAAATGTCATATGAGAAAACACAATTAATACATGTGGACATACATACAAACATAATATTCTGTTCAAATTTCTGTTGTGAGCGCGAACATAATGACGTGGCAGAATAACAGTCATTACATTAAAAGTCCATGGAGGGAGTAAAATATCGGTACATCGGTTCAATATATTAACTCCTGTTGTTCTACCTAAAATTTCTGAGGAGCAAATAGAATCATTAAATAGAGAGATAACAGCTGAAGAAATATCTAATGTAATACATAAGCTAGCCAATGGCAAGGCACCTGGCCCAGACCAATTGTGCCTCCGAATTTTATAAAATTTATAATTCACCCTGACCAATCAGGATTTATGACCGGTAGAACCTCTTTGAAAAATATAAGAACAGCCATGATTTTAATTGAACATTCCCAGTTGAGCAATAGATTCAAGACTCAACAATCTGATTTTGCCTTAATCACGGTAGATGCCGAAAAGGCGTTTGATTCTATTATTTGGGAACATCTGTTTACCATGTTAGATAAATTTGGGTTTGCAGGCAATTTTTTTAATTTCATTAAACTTATTTAAGATGAGCCAATCTCCTCCCTAAGTATTAATGTCACTCTCTTGCATAATATAACTCTGCAGAAGGGAACCAGACAAGGGTGCCCATTATCCCCTTTACTATTCAACATAGCATTAGAACCCTTAGCAGTATGATGAAGAAAATAATTGGAAGGGATAGTAATAGGTAAAAGGAAATTTGTTCTTTTATTGTATGCAGATGACATATTATTTTATATAGGCAACACAAAAAAGAACATCCCCTGCCTTTTGGACATCATATCAGAATATAGTACCTTTTCAGGCTATTAAATCAATTTAAATAAATCAGTAATCCTATGGATCATCTCAAGGAAGGATAGTTTTTTAAATAACTCTTTTGCCCTAGCAGAAAAGAAAATTAAATATTTGGGAATATTCTTATCTAGAAATCCAGAAGAGTGGTACTAGCAGAATTTCATGCCAATTTGGGAGAAATTCTCTACATTCTTCAGGATGTGGCCAAGGCTCCCACTTACTTTAACTGCTAAAGTTGCTATGATTAAAATGATTATCTTTCCAAAGCTACTTTTCGTGTTGAAAAATATTCCTATTTTTCTACATAGCAAAGATATTAAAAAAATTAATTCCTCCTGTTCCAAATTTTTGTGGGGAAGAGGAAAACCACGCATCTCTATATCCAAACTCTCCCATAGTAATGAAGATGGAGGCCTTGCACTTCCAAATATAAAATTCTATAATTGGGCCTTCATGACCAAAGTTGCATTAGACTGGCTCACTGAAACTAACTATATTACACATTATGAGGAGGAAGAGGCTATGATCCGACCTTATTCTCTTAAAGCACTTCTACATAAATTGAAAGAACCATTACCCAAAAATGAAATCCCTTGGTATACATTTCAAAATATAATCCAAGCCTGGATGAAACTATGCAGAACTTTAGGGGTTGACAATACTAGCTCCAAATATTTACCAATTAAAGGTAACCCTGACTTTAAACCAGGTCTCAATCTCTATGTTTTTAAATTCTGGTTTCAGAAAGGCCTAAAAAACATATCAGATTTGGTAGAACCTCAGTCCAAAATTATTAAATCATTTAATCACTTGTCTTCGAAATATACGCTAAATAAAAAACAATTTTTCCCCTACCTACATATAAGGCATTATATCACTATTTTAGCTATGGGGGAGAACTCAACCTGGTTTGGGGCCTCTAGAGCCCATTATAAGTTGCTATCGTATGGGGTTTCACTTCATATCTATAACATATAAAACATTAATAGAACAAGCCACACTTCCAAATCTGACACGACTATATCAAAAATGGTCTCATGAATTTAAAGATTTAGAGTTTGAGGCATTTAGAAAGAGTATTTCCGTCATTTTGAGCTACTCTAATGCTACTTCAATAAGGGAATCGCATATGAGACTAATGCATAGATCCTATCTGACTCCAAGGGTAATGGCCAAATGGTCTGAGCAAGAGGAGAAAGTATGCCCTAAGTGCAGTGCCCCTGCAGCGGACCTTATACATGTATTTTGGTCCTGCCCAAAACTCCAAAAATGTTGGCACCAAGTTGTAAACTGGATTAATAAATTCTTAATGGCTAAATTAATCCTTGATAGATCTCATATCTTTTTTTTATTTAAAGAGAGTTCAATCCAGAATAAATCTCTATTTAATACGGCCATTCTTATGGCCAGACAACTGATTTTAAGAAAATGGAAGGACAAATATGCTATATCAAATAATTATTGACCAACATGACCCAATGATTTATATGGAGGGAAAGTTGAGAGTTTTTTTCTCAAGAAATGGGATAAGGTGATAATATCACTCCCCCTCCCCACTGAAGAGTAGATTATTTTACCCTCCTCTCCTCTCTTCTTGCAGCTGATTCAAACAGAACTCTGTCCCCCACATTGGAGACAAACAGTATATTAGAAGTATAATATAGGTAGGATTCTCATTTTTTTTTCGTTTTTCTTTTCTGTTTGGGTGTATATGTTTGTTTGGTTAAAAATCTCGATTCTAAGAGAAGAAAGAGCAGCCAACTTTACAAATGTATCATTTTTGTGTTAAACTAATTGTAAATGTTGTGACCCGATCAAAAATTAGGTCTTTTTTCTTTTTCCTTTTTTCTTTATGTTGGGAGACAATCGAAATTAAATCTTGCTTATTCAAAGATATTGATTTTATTAGAAAGTTCTGCAGTATGCTATGTATTTTGTCAATGTTCCTTCTCTTGAGTCGACAATAAAAAGAGTATAACATTTTTTTTCAATAAGACAGGGAAAAATGTATTAAAAAGTGTATATACACTAAAAACAAAGCTGGACGCGTTTCCAAGTACAACTTGTTTCTTCAAGCAGCAATAATATACAAAGACAGGAAAGGCCACATATAAATACCCCCATTGCCCCAATTAACCAATCAGTGAGTATTAGTGACACATGACTACATTCTCAATAAACTCCCTATTCACAATAGGCTTAAACAAATGTCATATGAGAAAACACAATTAATATATGTGGACATACATACAAATATAATATTCTGTTCAAATTTCTGTGAGCGCGAACATAATGAAGAGGCAGAATAGCAGTCATCGCATTAAAAGTCCATGGAGGGAGTAAAATATCGGTACATCAGTTCAGAATATTTACTCCTGTGGAGTGGCGCCTCTGTTTTTCTTTTCTGCACTGGTTTCAGTGTGATTAAGTATACACCTGTTAATTGACACTGGTGAGTTTAATTATAAATTACAGGAGCATCACAAACTTGGAATGCAATTATTTCTTACAATTTTGAGAAGGTGCCAATAATTTTGCCCAGTCCATTTTTGGAGTTTTGCATGGAATGTGTAAGATTTGGCTTTTATTCTCCATATTTTTGTGTCATACCAATACAAACAAAACCTGAGAATGCCTAAACATTTGTAATTACAACAATTTTCTGGGCGAAGTGGTGTATTATCTGACAGAAATGCAAGGGTGCCAATAGTTTTGGCCATGACTTACATATATATATATATATATATATATATATATATATATATATATATATATATATATATATATATATATATATAGTGTGTAAATGTATATATGCATCTTATATAGTGTATGTGTATATGTAGTGTGCGTGCATGTGTTTATGTATGCACCTAGGGCTAGATTACAAATGGAATGATATTTATCACTCCCTCTCGTGCGTTAACTATGATAAAAGTAAGCCTTTTGCGCGCTTTAGGTAACAAACATTACAAGTTGAAAGTAAAAGCTAACCTGATGTACAAAAAAAAACGAAGTTAGAATATTGCAACCGCATTAACGTATTCCCCCATAGACTTCAATAGAGCGTGAGAAGTACCAGGTCATGGATTTTATTGAGGTCAAAGAAAGTTTAGCAGATGCAGGGTCTCAGCAGTTGTTTCATGCCGTTTCTCAGGGTTTTGTAATTTCAAGTTGTATAACACCCACCTTTATTTAAAAGTGCATTGCCTTTCTGTTATATTTTTCTGTCTATTTCTCAGTGTCTCTGTTAATGTATCAGCATCTGAGTGTGTGTCTGTGCCTCTATATTAGTTTCTGTGTGTGTGTGTGTTTGTTTGTATGTGTGTGTCAGTGTTTCAGTGTGTATATCTCTATGCTTATATATGTGTGTGTGTGTGTGTCTGTGTGTGTATGTCTGTACAGAGACATAGGTAATAGTTTAGTGTCCTGTCATCCAAAACACTATGTATATGTGTGTGTGTCAGTATGTCTGTCTCTCTGTATGTGTATGAGTCTGTGTGTATCATTGTGTCTCTGTATCTGTGTCTATGTGACTGTGTGTCACTGTCTGTATGTGTGTGACCGTCTGTGTGTGTCAGTGTATCTGTCTCTTTGTATGTGTGTGTCTGTGTATATGTCTGTGTCTCTGTGTGTCTGTCTGTACCTGTGTGTGTCACTGTGTTGCTGTGTGCATGTCTATGTCAGTGTGTCTTTCTCTCTATACATGTGCATCTGTGTGTATGTGTCTGTATATCTAGGTGTATCAGTGTGTGTGTCAGTATGTCTGTCTCTTTGTAGGTGTGTGAGTCTGTGTGTGTCATTGTGTCTCTGTGTCTGTGTGTCACTGTGTCTTTGTGTATGCCACTGTTTGTGTGTGTCAGTGTGCCTGTCTCTTTGTATGTGTGTGTCTGTGTGTGTTTCATGCAATGCTGAAAATAGGCCCACCAAAATCATCAGCTCCAGGCCCATGAAGCCCTTAATCTGGCACTGGGCGCATCAATACAGGGCACTATGGCAGGCAACATATAGATAGGGGAATCCCAGTGGAGAAGGAAGAAAACATAATCCAGCTATGCATGTATCGTTGCGTAGTATAAGCAAGGTTCATATTAAGATTCTGTTTTCTTCTTCACGGTGCTGAGCTCTATCCTGCCCTGTTCTTTTTCCCGCTGGGGGTGACACCATGAGTTACCGCACTGGGTGACACCAACCCTAGTGATGCCACTGGTAATAGACACTACTATAAGGAAGACTATGCACAGATACTGATCTAAAAATCAAGTATAAAATCTTTTAAAAACTTACAGTTTAGCACTGGTGATGAGGTTAGGCTGGGACACCCACTGAAAGGGGCTGGGAAAACAAGAATAGCAGACACTTCCCCCTTTCCTGCATAGGAAAAGACAGATAACACAAACATCTGACACTGTGGGGCTTGGTTAGGAGTCTGAAAAGCATTCCAATAATATTAAAAAAATAAGCAAAACTATACATTGTTAAAAAAAACACTCCCAGATGGGCTATATAAATGAATCATCTACAAATCATTTACGCAAAGAAAAAAATAGTGTACAATGTCCCTTTAATAGTCTGCAGTAAGGAAGAAAAAAAATCACATTTTACTAACATAGAACATTTTTTTACTCGCTATCCCAAAACTTATGAGAAAAAACAGATTTATCGTACCATGCTTTGGCCAAAACATGAACTTGTCATTCCATATCAAGGCAATTACCTAGTACAAGTAAGTTTCACGCTGGACATTTTCACTAGTCCTAGGCTAGTAAATCTTCTCCCTTGAGTGGTAAACTAAAGTGACACTCCTCACCCAATTATGGGCTCGCTTCCATTGAGTCATTAAAAATGGAGCCGTAAGCTACCGAAGCGGCCGACAGCTAAAAGTAATTTACGGCTCCATTTTAGTACCAGGTTTCCATTTAAATATTTTGCGGATAGCGTGCAGTCGCTCTTTTCGTGTAGCTGTAAGTTAACGTTGTGTTAACGCTTCCATCTGATGTCGGATTTCTTGAAAATCAATTAGTTGCTAAGGTAACCCGACCTTACGCTATAGAATTTACGTTTAACGTCCGTGCTCCTTACCGGTGATCACCTCTCAAGAAAAATAAAGATACACTTATCCATATTTTTAATAATCAAATACTATTTTTTAATATAATTATATTTACCACTTCATAAATATAAGTAATATGTATTGATGCCCTAGGCATAGGTCTAGTTTGCATTCTGTAAATATGTTCTTGGATATATTATTATATTTAAATATATACTGATATTTCTATTAGAATATAAGTTCAACTATTTCTATACATGAGACAACAATAAAAATTACTTATAACAATTTATTTCTACATTAAAACACTTGCATTATTTGCAAGTTTTATAATTTCAATAGAAAATAGGTCTCAAAAAGCACAATTTTCCTCTTTTACACCTAGTTGAGCTGGGTGTAATATTTCTCAATGTATCGACAGCCTCTGACAGTATATTAACGGTTTGCGCTTTCATTGGAAACCTGGTATAATTTATCAATTAACGGCTTCTATTACTTTCTATGGGACGCGAAGATCTTTTCGGCAGCCGAAGTCCGGCTGCCGATATTGAGGTATAACGCGCCATTGGAAACAGTTGATAAACGATATTGCTTCCGACAGCATATTTATCGGTTTGCGAGTGCACGCAAACCGAATTACGACTCAATGGAAGCGAGCCCCATGTTAGGAGTACACATATACATAAATGTTTATATTATTTTTATGATTTCTTTATAACGAAACTAATGTGTCTCTTGTTCCAACAACTTCAATTTAAAGGCAGTATCAGCATTCTCTCTTGACATTTCTTGCTATGGCAAGAAATATATCGGTCTCATTTACTCCAGAACAGCTCCTCAGTTGCAATTCATCATATAAATGTGTTGTGCAAAATACTCTCCCACGCTGAGCCTTCTTCTGCTCCAACCACCATGCAGAGTAATGTTCTGATTTCATTCACACTATTAGGTTTAATAAATTAGGATGTGGGAGCTATGTATCAAAGAAAGAAAACGGACCTTCTTCCATGTATACTGATTCTAAGAGAATAATTTAGAATGTGTTTTTTTAGATTTGTTTGCAGATTTCATTTTTCCTGACTGCATGAAACTAAGCATCTCTTTTATGAAAGGCAAAACTAAAACTGCTTTTGTAGAAATTAGTTAGCTGTTGATAAGGAATACTGGTACAGTTTTAAAGTCATTGTTTTATTTCAAAGGGACATCCAACTAGAAAATGTTTATTGTTTATATAGCTAATCCCTTTATTTCCCATTCCACAATTTTGCATAACCAACGCAGTTATATTAATGTACTTTTTACCTCTGTGATTACTTTGTATCTAAGCCTCTGCAGACTGCCCACTTATTTTAGTTCTTTTGACAGACTTGCATTTTAGCCAATCAGTGCTGACTCATAAATAACTCCACGGTAGTGAGCACAATGCTATCTATATGGCACACATGAACTATGGCTGTCTAGCACTTTTACAATGCATTGAGGTAAGAAGAGGCCTTCAAGGGCTTAGATATTAGCATATGAGTCTACCTAGGTTTAGCTTTCAACAAAGAATGCTGAGAGATCAAAGAAAATGTTGTGCTAAAAGTAAATTGGAAATTTGTTTGAAATTGCATACCCTATCTGCATCATGAACGTTTAATTGACTAGACGGTCTCTTTAAACAATATCTTGATAGAGGCGGGTGCCACATAGGGTAATCCAATAATAAATATGACATATAACAAGGTGTAAGTGCAGACTACTCAAAATGGGCTAAATTGTAAGTGGAGCACTTTTTTAACGTGCACCCATAAAGGGGCACATTTGCCACTTTACGGGTGCACGTTAAATAACCAGCCATTACAAGTAATAATAATACATGATTAAGTGTACAGTTCCTTGTATAAAATTAAAATGTAAAATTATTAAAAGAAACTGCAAGAAGCAGTTATAAGGGGTTAAAGTGAGGGGATGTGGGGTGTTAGAAAAAGAAACGGCACTTAAAGGGACACTGAACCCAAATTTTTTTTTTCTTTTGTGATTCAGATAGAGCATGCAATTTTAAGCAACTTTCTAATTTACTCCTATTATCAATTTTTCTTCATTCACTTGCTATCTTTATTTGAAAAAGAAGGCATCTAAGCTTTTTTTTATTCAGAACTCTGGACAGCACTTTTTTATTGGTGGATGAATTTATCCACCAATCAGCAAGAATAACCCAGGTTATTCACCAAAAATGGGCCGGCATCTAAACTTACATTCTTGCATTTCAAATAAAGATACCAAGAGAAAAAATTGTGATAATAGGAGTAAATTAGAAAGTTGCTTAACATTGCATGCTCTATCTGATTCACGAAAGAAAGATTTTGGGTTCAGTGTCCCTTTAAAAGTGCCTTTACATAGCGGTCTATGGGGACTGTGTTTTAAACTGCAAATATATATGCTTATATACATGCATATTTATGTGTTAATATGTGTATATACACACATATAAACACATAAATATTTATGTATAGTATATTCATATATACAATATATATATATATATATATATATATATTTTTTTAAATTTAGTAAATAAAACTCTTAATAAATGGCACTGATGTGAATTAGGGCAAAAGGTCAATTATTGGCCGGTGCTTAAATAAATTTAAAGTCTGTAAGAAGAACTTATAATTAGCACTCTTGCCTCTTAATATATTTTAAATTTGCTGCCCAACGCTGCGTGACTTACCCCCTGCGCTGCGCTAGGTTATTTGCCCGGTTTCACAGCATCAGAACAAGGCTCCCATTGGAGTGCAATGCTTCCAGGCAATACGAACGCGAGGTCTCATTTGCATTGCGCTTAACTTGTAATACTTGTGCACATTTGCGTGCGCTGGTATTACTGAGTGGAGCACAAATATTGTGCTCACAAAAGTTAAATTTTGCTCTCCCCTTTTAATCTAGGCCAAAATAGGAGCAACTATGGGTGCTAAACTTATTACATTCTTTTACTTTGATGTATATGTTTCTATGTCTATGTTTACCTGTAGGAAATTCAAATTTATATAAACAAACAAACAAACAAACAAGGGATACGAATAAAGAGAAACTGAGGATAAATTTAAGTAATAACTTAATATGACAGTAAGTAATAATCTACCTTATCAGTTTATAAGTACAGCGTTAGCAGTGAGGCTGTCAGGCTGATAATGACATTTGCAGGATTGAGGAAAATAGATAGATAGATAGATAGATAGATAGTAGATGGATAGTAGATAGGTGGATAGATATATAGATATTAGATAGATACATAGATAGATATAGATAGATAGATAGATAGATAGATGACAGATAGATAGCTCAATGGACAGATAGGTAGATAGTAGATTGATAGATGGATAGCTAGGTAGATAGATAGATAGATAGATAGATAGATAGATAATATTGTTCAAGGATGAGCATAAAGTATGATGTTTGACCATAACAATGTCTAAGAATTCATATAATTTACATTATTTTACCACTGGAGGGCAGTAGCACAGCATGAAAACACTCCACAATGTAAAGGTGGAATATAAAAAAAATAAAAAAGGCCAGTATGGTAACAATTTATTTAACGACGTATTGTTCATGCCTTCAGTAAACCTGTCATCTCTACCAATGTCTTTTCAAAATCATAATGTAACACAATAGTTAGCCTGGCGGTGCCTGCTGCGTTTTCTCTCAGAATATCTAGGATGCTCTAACGATATACATGTGAAATGCTGAACCCAATAATGTAATAGTGTCTATTGGAAATAAACCCCATTTGACAAAGCATTTGCATTATAAGGACCAAAGGAAATGGAAACTGTTTAATAAAACACATGCTATTTTTTTTATAGAAGCTTAGTAACAATTTATTCTCTGAATTTGCTGACATCTCCATATTACAAACACATTTCAAGCAGTGTACTTGCATATCTGTCTTTCTGTCTCTCTATCTATCTGTCTATAATCTTTCCATTTATCTATCTATATCCATCCATCTATCTATCTATCTATCTATCTATCTATTTGTCTAGCAATCATCTATCTATATATCATCTATCTTTGTCTATTTGTCTTTCTATCATCTATCTATCTATCTATCTATCTATCTATCTATCTATCTATCTATTATCTATCTATGTATCTATGTCTATTTTTCTGTCTATCATCTGTCTGTCTATCTCTATCTATCTTATCTATTTGTATATCTCTATCTATTTGTCTGTCGCTATCTATCATCCATCTGTATATCTGTCTGTCCATCTATCTTTAGTTCTCTATTTTTGTCTACAAATTAGTTAAAAGGAAAAGGGTCTATGATTCCATGTTTTAAATAAAGTAAATGATGTGTACAGCTCTTGCTACTGCTTCTGTTAAATTGGTTGCATCTGTCAATTGATGGCCTGGCATATTGAGAGCTTTGTGATCCATAAGTGCTGTCACTGCGTGTTGGCACTTGTTGGGAAATTAATATCTCCCATTAATCCTATTCAGGGAAATATCTCACGTTTCTGTGGCATTTAAGTGCAGAGACCAAAAAAAAAATTTGGTCCGTTTCCCACAAAGCTTCAAAACTCAACAAATCTTCTCGACTCTGACACAAGTATTTCTTAAAAGCCAGTAGATTGGTGACAGCTGGCAGTGACACCGGCTTTTCACACATTGTGTCACACGCCACATGCATATTAAAGGATGAAACACAGATTGCTTTTCACTCCCTGGTGGGGTTAGGGATTGCTTCTTGCATCTCATCAAGCAGCTAAACAGAGGCAAAAGCTGAAAATAAATCCACAAACAAAGAAAATAAACCAGACATAATTGCACGCAAAAAAAAAGTAACTTAACCATTGGTTACCTAGAGCACATCACATGTGCTGTTCATAGCTGCAAAAACAAATACATGATATTGTTAACATGTACAGCTATTTCAAAATGGAGTTTGCAAATTATTCGAAATGCTATCTTTTGTGTTTTCCTAAGAGGCTTATTTTTTATTTTTTTAAAGAAATATTAATTTAGAATTTGTCATAAGCCAAGCAAAACAGCTGTCTAAGGATATTCTTTTCCAGAGGAGCATTAGCCTAGCTGTTCTAATTATGCAATTTTGCAATCAACACCCATTGTTTGACATTATGTGTAATGTTATTTTGGCTGCCCTGCAAAATTAATAAGGGATTACGCTATGGGTTTATGCCTCAAGATTTCTGTGCTTGAGTGCCGCATTTTTTAATTAAAAAACAAAACTGGCAATGCTAATTAGCATAAATGGTTACTTATCTTAAAGGGATAGTCTAGTCCAAATGTAACTTTCCAAATTCAGATAGAGCAAGCAATTTTAAGCAACTTTCTAATTCACTCCTATTATCAAATTTTCTTCATTCTCTTGGTATCGTTATTTGAAAAAGCAGGAATATAAATTTAGGAGCCGGCCCATTTTTTTGTTCAGCACCTGTGTAGCGCTTGCTGATTGGTGTCTAAATGTAGCCACCATTCAGCAAGTGCTACCCAGGGTCTTGAACAAAAAAATGGGCCCAGCTCCTAAGCTAAATATACCAAGAGAACGAAGACAATTTGATAAGGGGAAAATTAGAAAGTTGCTGAAAATTGCATGCTCTATCTGAATCAGGAAAGTTTAATTTTTGACTAGACTATCCCTTTAACAAATCTGCTATCTTTATTTTAAAATGATTATGTCATACCTTTTTATGAAACTCTTGTCACTCATAACATGTAAATTATTTCTATATATATTATTTATTATCTACATTGACTTGAACCTTAATAGGGACATAAATGTCAATATTTAAAGGGATATGAAACCCTTAGACAGAGTATAACATTTAAAAAAAGTTTCCCGTTTGTTGCTTCTATTATCAAATTTGCTTCATTCCCATGATATTCTTTGTTGAAGAGACACCTAGGTAGGCATCTGGAGTACTTCATGGCAGGAAATAGTGCTGCCATCTAGTGCTCTTGTAAATGGATAACATTCTTGCAAAACGTCTGCCAAAAAGTGCTCCAGAAATGGTCCAGCTCCTAAGCATACATTCCTGCTTTTCAAAAAAGTATATCAAGAGAACAAAGGAAAATTGATAATAGAAGTAAGTTAGAAAATTGTTTAAAATTGCATGTTCTATCTGAACCATGAAATAACATTTTTGGGTTTCATATCCCTTTAACTTTATGGTTCAGACAAAGCATGCAGTTTTAAGAGACAGCATTGAACTACTGGGAGCTAGCTGGTTAGTGCTGGCTACACACATATGCCTCTCATTATTGACTTACTGGCTGTGTACAGCTGCAGACCAGTAATGCATTGCTGCTTCAGAGTTGGACCTAATTATTTGTGTAACCACTTTGCAGGGTTAAACACTTAGATACAAGCAAACAAAAGTGCAACAATAAAATGATCGAACTATAGGGGTCTCCGGGGTCTCAGTTGAGCTCACACCTCTATGTAGGTTGCTACCTTGGTCATGTTTTATTGGACAGTTATAAGTTACAAATAGTGCTGCTAGACAACAACACTAGTCATGTTTCTGACAGCCGCATTCTGGACAACTGTGAATAGAACTTCATGCTTGATTCGGTCCACATTAAAAAACAAACCATAGAGGGGTCCAGATATTATGCATTTTGTGCCCACTACATGTCCTTAAAGGGACAGTGTACACTAGATTTTTCTTTGCATGAATGTTTTGTAGATGAGCCATTTATATAGCCCATCTGGGAGTGTTTTTGTAACAATCTATAGTTTTGTTTATTTTTTAATAACATTGTGCTGAATTTAGGACCCCTAACTAAGCCCCAAAGTATCAGATGTAGACCCAAGTCTAGAGACTCCTGCTTGCTCCTGGTTGTGTAATGGATCCTTTCATATTTAGGGGAAGGGGGTGTCTGTTCTTCCTGCTTTCTCAGCCCCTTTCACTGGGTGTCCCAGCTTAACCTCATCAACAGTGCTAAACTAGAAGCTTCTAAGTAAGTTTTTAAAAGGTTTTATACTGGATTTGTGTATATTCTTCTTAATAGTAGCGTCTATTACATGCTGTTGTATGAAAATTGGTGTATAATGTCCCTTTAATCATAGATTTTTTTTCCTGAACAGTTATAAGCTTCACATGGTGTAACTTGTGCAAGGAGAATTGTGCATAGTGCTGCTGGACAACTCTATTCAGGTTTCTCCCTGCACACTTTACACCATGCAATTCATAACTGCCAGGAAAAAATATCCAAATTTGCAACCCTACCCTCTAGTGAACCTATCTAACGCTACAATCAGAAGAGGTGTTCCTACAGGTGTGCATGGTGGGTCCCTGGTAGGGATGGGCGAATGTGCTGAAAGGGTAATTCGTTTGGTAGAACGAATAATCCTGTGAACATTCGTTTTGGACAAAGAAAGAGAAACCATTAAAATTTGATAGTCAAAAGTTATTTCTGGTTTTTGAATGTTCATAATTCGATCGAATATCCACATTCAAAATTTCAAATATAACTTTCAATAGTTCATGTGGTAGGGAATTTAGTAAATTGATACATAATAGATACAAATATATCAGTTCAAATGTTTCTAATTCGAAAATTGCATAGTTTGAATATTACATTTAAAGAGAACATTTTTTTTTTTTTTTTGAATGTTGCAAAACATTCGCCCGTTCCTAGTACCTGGCACCACTTGCATAATTTATGGCCCCTATTTTTTGTGCCCTATTGCAAAACAGGGCTCATTATGTTAGGGAAGTGTTTAGATTTGCCCTTTTTAAATATGGTGGCAGGGTTTTTAAGATGGTTACCACAGCACTGCTATACATTAAAATCTGCCTTGCACAGCAAATGCATATTCTTTGGCATGGATTAACCAAGATGGAAGGATAACTCACGGTCATAAAGAAGCAGCTCCTTTTGCTTCTATGTCGCTACTGGCTCAGCTTCTCCTGATTACAAACAGCCAAAAATGAGGGCCGCCACAGCCCTTGGCATGGCCCCAGTGAGGTCTAGTTATGCCTCTGTGTATTCATTTTTGTTTTGTTTGTTCAATCTTTTTATATTACCTGAAGAATGAAGTATATATAATGTGCAAGGCTACATTTTTAAAGGCCTGCCATTGCATATGTAGTGTTATCCAACATTAACCCCTTCACTACAGGGAATTATAGAGAAAAACTTGCTCAAAGTAACGGAGAATTTTTAGCATTTTTGGTACACATTCAAGTGTGCCTCCCCCTCTTCTCTCACATGCTTGTAATATTCTCTCTGCATCCTCTTCAGTGTAAGCGATAAGGCCATCCTCTTCTTCTTTTTACATCAACTGTGGTAATGTTATCCCAGATTGTATACATGTTAAAGCATCAATTTTAATAGGTTAACTATGGCACACCTCTATGTCTGCTTTCTTCACCATTAAAAATAAAAAAAATCACAAAATCAAAACAGTGGCGGTTTATGAATATATACAGTATATATACAGTCCGTTGTGAGGGTGCAATAGAACCAAATCCAATAGTTTAAATATTAGATATATATGTTTACATATATAGACACACATATATATATATATTAATTAGAAACTTTTGCCGTAGATGAAAACATGTAAAAACTTTTGGATTTCAGTAGCTCTCATCCTATTGGCTGATTTGAATTTGAAGAATCAAATCAGCCAATAGGAATGCAAGATACGCCATTTTTAAATGGGTAACTTGCATTCAACTTCAGTGTACGGCGGTCTATGAAGAGGACACTCCGCGCAGGATGTTATCGCCGGACCTGGATAGCTCCGCCCCGCGCCACCGGGATGAAGATAGAAGACACCACTGCGATGGATGAAGATGTCACCACCTGGATGAAGACTTCTCGTCACCTGGATGGAGATGGATATCCGGACTTCAGGAACCGTGAGTAGATATTCTGCGGTTAGTGTTAGGTTGTTTATTTTTAAGATTAGGGCTTTGGGCACTGTAAAAGAGCTGAATGTCCTTTTAAGTGCAATGCCCATACAAATGCCCCTTTAGGGGCAATGGGTAGTTTAGGATTTTTTTAGATTTAGGTTTTTTATTTTGGGGGCTTGGTTGGGTGGGGGGTATTACTTTTAGGGGGGACTTTGAAATTTTGTAAGGTAAAAGAGCTGTTTAACTTAGGACAATGCCCTACAAAAGGCCCTTTTAATGGCTATTGGTAGTTTATTGTAGGTTAGGGGGTGTTTTCATTTTGGGTGGGCTTTTTTATTTTACAGGGCTATTAGATTAGGTGTAATTGTTTTTTAATTTTGATAATTTCGTTTATTATTTTTTGTAATCTTAGAGTTTTTTATTTTATGTAATTTAGTGTTTATTATTTTTTGTAATGCTAGATTTTTTTTTATTTTTTCATAGTATTAGGTTTTTTTTAAATTTGTAATTTAGGTTTTTTTAATTGATATTTTTTTTTATTTTATTAGAATAGTTATGTTAGGTTAATTTATAGTTTAATGTTAGTTTTTTTTATTTCACAAGTTTTTATTTATTTTAAGAAAGTTATATTGTAACTTTTAATTTAAAGTTAGGGGGCATAAGGTTTAGGGGTTAATAGTTTAATTTAGTGTTTTGCGATGTGGGAGTCCGGCGGTTTAGGGGTTAATAGGTTTATTTATTTGTTGCGATGTGGGGGGCCAGTGGTTTAGGGGTTAATAGGTTTATTTATTAGTTGCAATGTGGGTAACGGGTGGTTGAGGGGTTAATAGGTTTATTTAGCATCTGCGATGTTGGGGAGCGGCGGATTAGGGATTAATCAATTTATTTAGGTGTTGGCAATGTCGGGGGGCGGCGGATTAGGGTTTAGTCATTTTATTTAATAGTCGCGATGTGGGTGGGCGGCAGATTAGGGGTTAATAGTGTTTGCGATGCGGGAGGGTGGCGGTTTAGGGGTTAATAGGTAGGTTATGGGTGTTAGTGTACTTTGTAACATTTTAGTTATGAGTTTTGTGAAACATTTTTGTTTTGCAAAATCGATAACTACTGGTCTCAGATGGAGGAATGGATTGTGTCAGTATAGGCTGTAACGCAAGCATTTTAGTGGGACTGCACAACCTGTAATACGGCACTATGGAGAATCCCGCACTCAGACGTCATTTTTTGACTGCGGAATGGAGGGTTGCGTTAAGGCTAAAATGCTTGTGTTACAGCCAATACCGCGGCGACTCATAATATGCGTTATTTTTCAACTGTATAGCCATACCGCACCGTAACGCAAAACTCGTAATCTAGGCCTTAGTTAGTTAAAAATTAAACTTTTTGATTCATATAGAGCATGACATTTTAACCCCTTTGATCCACATGTTGAGTTATGCTTGTCATGCACATTCAGGCCTGTAGGCACATGATGAACCATTTTCGCCATGCAGGGGGACTGCTGATCAAACCCTGTTTTCAGTGATCCCCTCGCTACAGGCCAGGGATTTTTGGTTACCTAGTGGTGATGTTCCAAAGGGGGGCTGAACTAAGATGCAAAGGTAGCTGCAAGGGAGCTGGATATGGGAAGTTCTTCAAGCCCTCGATCTCAGCTTCCTTAGCAGCTACAAACCTCCAAGACCCTTCATTTGAAAGAAAATCACCTGCTCTTTCAAGAAGTCTTCAAACAGTACTAGAAAGCAGATATTTTAAAAATAAAGTAAAAAAAATACAAGGGGATTTGCTTGGGATGTTACATTAAATGCACTATAACAAAATCTGGTAGGTCTACAGACCCCTAATAAAGTTTATTTTCTATTAGACAAGTCCCTTTCTTAAAACAATATACAAACTTTGTCTGTATAATCAGGTGATCACTGTGGTAACAGCGAACACCTTGCAAGAGCAAATGTGTTTTTATTTCTGTGCTGTAAAATGGGGCCTCTATAATCACTGGTTTTCAAACCCGTCCTTAAGCCTCCCCAACAGGCAAGGATTTCAGGATTACCTTGAATGAGAGCAGGTAAAATAACCATGTTTACTAATCAACTGTGCTCCAGTTCAGATATCCTCAAAATGTAGCCTGTATGACAGGTTTGAAAACCAGCGATCTACTGTATATTGTAACCCTTTAAAGCCTGTATGGGCCCATATTTCACATGTGGCTACCCTTGACGACAATTTAGTAAGGTGATCACAGTAACAGCTGTGGTCACTGTTTTTTTTTCTTCTTCAATATTATTTACTAAAATCTACGGGAAAAATGATACAGCTTTTTTACAGCTTTTGCTGAATCCATGAATTTTAAATCTAATAATGGCATATTGTGAATCTGCTAGGTCTGCTGAAAAAAAAATATTTTTGACTTACAATAGCGTTTAAATGTAGGTAGCAAAAAATCTCAAAATTGGCACAGCACTGGAGTGAAAAAAGGCTTAGCAGCGAAATGGTTAAACATCTTTCTAATTTACTTATATCATCTAATTTTCTTTTTTCTCTTAATAATTTGTTGAAAAGCATACTTAGATAGGCTTAGGGGCAGCAACACACTACTAGGTGCAAGCTGCAGATTGATGGCTGCACATGTATGCCTCTTGTCATTGGCTCACCTTATGTATTCAGCTAGCTCCCAGTAGGGCATAGTTGCTTTTTTTTTTCAACAAAGGATAACATAATAATTAAGTTTGATAACATAAGTAAATTGGAAAGCTGTTTAATTGCTCTGTCTGACTCATGAAATAAAACATTTGGGTATCAAGTCCCTTTACGTTATGTGCAAAATGGCTGAGACTGATTAATCAGTAAGTCTGTAGTAAGTCTGCAACACTGTCAATGCACTGTCAATGCAGTAGAATAATAACATTGTTTATCTTCGGATTTCAATGAATGCATTAATATGAGGGTAGACAAGAAGAGGAGTGCAGTTATAGTTAGCGTCACAATTCTGTGGGACACACGCAGCAGCTTTCGCAGGTGCTAAGTCTGAGATTTCTTTCTAAGATGTTGCCTAAATTTCTCCTGCCCCCCCTCAACAATTCTAATAATTAAACTACAGATTAGCAGGAATCTCTAAAGTTATGTCAATCATATTATTTTTTAGTAAATGTGTTAGTAAAATAATTGCTTCTAATAGCAAGAAAAATATTCTCACACTAGTGCCTCTCATTAGAATGCAACACCCCCTATTTTCTAGATAAGAACACTGCTTGAGAACATAACAGCACAGTGGAATACAAGTGTAACAATTCTAAAAGGCATTTATCTTAAAGGTATATATGATATATATGTGTAAATATGTACTATATATGTATGTAGACTGTGTGTATACTGTGTGTGTGTGTGTGTATATATATATATATACACAGTACTGTGCAAAAGTCTTAGACTACCATTAGATTTGTTTTTTTAGCACTGGTATAATGACCATATATCATTATTTCTCAGGCTCTTTATTAGAATACAACCAGAAAATACAGAATATTTTTATGCAGTAATAAAAATCAGAAAACAAATCAGAATAAAAACAGCTTCTATAGGCTAAAGTGGCAAGTGACCTACCCTTTCACATGGAGCAAATGGAATGTAACCCTAATTAATGTAATTGATAAAATCACGCGGTCGTGATGTCAATCTGCATTGTTTTTTTATGTTGGGAATGCACGACTATACAGAGCAAGTATTTGTGCTTTTTCTATTTGGTGTACACCGCTATGGTTTACATGCATATTTGGAATCTAGCACTAGTGTATTTATATGTGCATGAAGAAGACTACTAGGAAATTGATCAACATTATCTGGGATTTCATATTTTTATATGGCAGTTGTTATAGTTATGTACCTTGCTGAGGTGGGCTTATCCATATGTTTTTAATATATCCTATATATTAACCTGCAATATTGGATGAGTTAGTTTATGTTTTTCTAAATTGATTTAAAAGAGTGCTGTATTCCCTTACTTTTTGAGGAGTTTTCCTATATCTCCTCAGTGTCTTTCTATTTATATGGTTATATTATTATTGTTACTAAGGGTCTGCACCATTAAATCGGGGGTTTGAATAATTTAAATAAGGCAAATTTTTTTGGGGGGATATAATTAACCTCTCTTGTTTCTGTATGAATATATTTGTCCTACTATTTCATGTCAAAATGACTGCTGTGAAAAAGGTCTATTATACCAAGTTTGTGCAAGACATACTTGAGCATTAGATACACATGCTATGAGTTAAATTCATTAAAAGCTTGCTAATAAGACAAACTTTCAATCATATCATTCCATTTAAAATGACAAAGTTCACAGAATTTGACAGAAATAAAATCATACTTTTGCATCAGCAAGGCAACTCTCAAAGGAAAATCAGCAAACAAACTGAATACTCAAGATGTGGTATTCAAGCTGTTATAAAGAAATTTGAAGGATCAGAGGTCAAGGACAAAAACGGACTGGAAGGTCAAGACAACTTTCTAAATCTGATGAGAAGTTTCTCAGTTTCTTCTTTGATAAACTGGAAGAAGTCCCATTACGACCTGGCTCAGCATCTGGCAGCTCCATCGAGATGTCAAATTAACCCTTCTACAGTCTGAAAAAGCTTGATCAGGAATGGTCTTTGTGGAGGGGTAGCAGTCAAGAAACCACTTTTCCAGAAGGGGGACAGGGTGAAGAGGCTAAGATATGCTAAGGCTCACAAAGATTGGAATGAAGATCAGTGAAAAAGAGTATTATGGAGTGACAAATCCAAGTTTGAAAATTTTGGGTCCAATCGTCGACAATATGCTAGAAGAGTTGGAAAGGGATAGAAGAATGAGTTCTTGCGGTCTTCAGTGAAACATTGGGGAGGGTCTGTCCTGGTTTGGGGCTGCACTTTGGCTAGTGGTGTTGGTGATATTGTCTAAATTGATGGGATCATGAATGCTGAAAAGTACAGACAGGTTTTAATTCATCATGCCAATCCTTCTGAAAAGCACTTGGTTGGGAATGGTTTAATTTTTCAGCATGATAATAATCCCAAGCACAATGCTAATGCAGTGAAATCATATTTGGAGAGAAACACAGCTGATAAAACACTTACAGCCATGGAGGGATATTTATCAAGCCATCAACCGCAAATACGCTGGAATTCTGCAGCGTAATTGTGGCGAGCCTGATTCGACCTAGTTATCAAAGCCTACAGACCGGCAAAAGCTGAAATCTGTGACGTAACATATGATCAGCTGGCATCAATCCGACACAGATCGATGCTTACATCATTACAGATGTTCTGAATACAAATTCGGCACTATCTGACAACTTTTGCAAGTTATCAAATTTCTAACAGGTACGCTCGCGGCTATTCTGGCCCAGCGTACCTGGTTTTCAATTCGCCACCCTGGAGGCCGCGGATTCCATAGGAATCAATGGGAGTCTGAAAGCAGCGAAAGCTTATGTTCGATGCTGCCAGATATCCCATTTATTTTTATAGTAGAAAGCAAATTATGTTTACATCTAACACCCTAACATAAGCCTCGAGTCTAAACACCCCTAATCTGCTGCCCGACATTGCCGCAACCTAAATAAAATTTAGTAACCCCTATCTCGCCGCTCCCGGACCCTGCCGCAACTAAATAAATATAATAACCCCTATCCCGCTGCTCCCGGACCACGCCGCAACTAACTAAAAGTATTAACCCCTATACCACCACTCCCGGACCCCGCCCCAACTAAATAAATATATTAACTCCTAACCCACCACTCCCAGAGCCCACCGCAACTAACTAAAAGTATTAACCCCTATCCCGCCACTCCCGGACCCCGCCGCAACTAAATAAATATATTAACCCCTATGCCGCCGCTCCCCGACCTCGCTGCAACTAAATAAATATATTAACCCCTATTCCGCCACTCCTGGACCCCGCCACCATCTAAATAAATGTATTAACCCCTATCCCGCCGCTCTTGCACCCCGCTGCCAACTAAATAAATGTATTAACCCCTATCCCGCCACTTCTAGACCCCACCGCCACTGAAATAAATGTACTAACCCCTATCCCGCCACTCCCGGACCCCACTGCCACTAAATAAATGTATTAACCCCTAAACCCCTGGCCTCCCTCATCACTACCACCAACTAAACCTATTAACCCCTAAACCACCAGCCCCCCACATCGCCATAAACTAAATTAACCTATTAACCCCTAAACCTAACAACCCGCTAACTTTACATTAAATATTACCGCATCCCTATCTTATATTTAAATTTAAAACTTACCTTTAGAATTAAAATAAACTATATTAAACTATTAATTAACCTACCCTAACTATTATACTAAAACTACATTAAGCTAACAATTAAATTCATTATATTACATATTTAAAAACCTAACCCTACTCCAGTTATTTAAATCTACTATAAAAAATTACTAAATTACAAAAAATAACAACTAAGTTACAAAAAGTAAAAAACACTGTTACAAAAAATAAAAAAACACTGTTACAAAAAATAAATAAAACCACAGTATCAAAAATAAAAAAGAATTAAACCTAATCTAAGAGCACTATCAAAATAAAAAGACCCCCCCATAATAAAAAAAACCTAGCCTACACTAAACTACCAATAGCCCTTAAAAGGGCCTTTTGCGGAGCATTGCCCCAAAGAAATCAGCTCTTTTACCTGTAAAAATAAAATACAAACAACCCCCCAACAGTAAAACCCACCACCCACACAACCAACCCCCCCATATAAAACCCTATCTAAAAGACCTAAGCTCCCCATTGCTCTGAAAAGGGCATTTGTATGGGCATTGCCCTTGAAAGGGCATTTAGCTCTTTTACTGCCCAAAGTCCTTAACCTAAAATTAATAAACCCTTAAATAAAACTAACAATAACCACTGATGATCCACTTACAGATTTCGAAGACTGGACATCCATCCTCATCCAAGCGGCAGAAGTCCTCAGCGAAGCCGGCAGAAGTCTTCATTCAAGCGGGCCGAAGTCTTCATCCAAGCAGGCAGAAGTCTTCATCCAGACGGCATCTTCTATCTTCATCCATCCGGCACGGAGCAGCTCCATCTTCAAGACATCAGGCATGGAGCATCCTCTTCTTCCGATGGTCAACGACGAATGAAGTTTCCCTTTAAGATACGTCATCAAAGATGGCGTCCCTTACATTCCAATTGGCTGATAGAATTATATCAGCTAATAGGAATTAAAGGGGAAAAAATCATATTGGCTGTTGCAATCAGCCAATAGGATTGAGCTTGCATACTATTGGCTATTCCAATCAGCCAATAGAATGTGAGCTCAATCCTATTGGCTGATTGGATCAGCCAATAGGATTAAAAGCTCAATCCTATTGGCTGATTACAACAGCCAATAAGATTTTTCCCCTTTAATTTCTATTGGCTGATAGAATTCTATAAGCCAATCGGAATGTAAGGGACGCCATCTTGGATGACGTACCTTAAAGGGAAACTTCATTCCTCGTTGACCATCGGAAGAAGAGGATGTTCCCCACCAGATGTCTTGAAGATGGAGCCGCTCCGCGCTGGATTAGGGACTTTGGGCAGTAAAAGAGCCAAATGCCCTTTTAGGGGGAATGCCCATACAAATGCCCTATTCAGGGCAATGGGGAGCTTAGGTTTTTTAGATAGGGTTTTATTTGGGGGGGGGTTGGTTGTGTAGGTGGTGGGTTTTACTGTTGGGGGGTGTTTGTATTTTATTTTTACAGGTAAAAGAGCTAATTTATTTGGGGCAATGCCCTGCAAAAGGCCCTTTTAAGGGACATTGGTAGTTTAGTGTAGGAGTGCTGTTCTTTTATTGTGTTTTATGTAAATGCTCTTAGGTCACTCTAAGAGTAATGGGGAAACCAGACGTGGACTCCATGCACACTTGCCCTTAGAGATATACAACTGCACCTCACTGACAAGGCCCATAGAAGGCCGAAACGATCATCTGGGGTTGTTGCTTCCCTTGTTCAGAGAAGAATTGCCTGGTATTTCGGCGCTGGACTGTCATTGGGCAGGGTCAGACTGATATGCTTCAGGATATTTTTTCTTTGTGAAAGGGGCATAGTGTGCTAAAAGACTGTGCACCCTGAGGAGTTATTATAAAAATGGACATGCATGGAAGGTTTTTTCCAGCTTCTGTTCTATCTCATGGAGTGCTGTTCTTTCATTGTAGTTTAGTATAGGCTAGGGTTTTTTTTGGTTTTTTTTTAAATCTTTTTATTGTGAGAACAATAATAACAAACAATCCAAAGGAACACAGTCATCAAATACATCCACACAGGGAACAACAATTATCAGTGTGACCGTAGGGTTACATAGGTCAATAAATGCTTGACATAAACAGTATATTGGGGTGTAGAATATGTTAAGGTGGAAGAGAAGAAGTTAATAGAATATATAGTATGACCACCAGGAGTAACACAGTGACTACATCCCTTAAATAAATGAGATGAGTATAACAGTTCTCAATTTTACTTATTACATCATATAGTATATAATGTCCCGTATTACTAGTTGTCTCGCAGGCTGCTTCTAGGGCGGGGAGGGGAGGGCAAGGGTAGAGAAGAGAAAAAAAAAGGGAGGGGGGGAAAGGGGGGGGGAATAGGGATGAGGAATTATATAGAGTGAAAGTAGAATAAAATATTGGGTCTTCGGGAACTTCTGTATCCAAGGGGACCAAATCTCTATGAATGAATCCATCTTATCTAATACAGAATGGGAGTAGGATTCCATTTTCTGAATATAATGTACAGTGTTCATGATTTGTGAAATAGTGGGGGGTAATTTCTGTTTCCAAGCCCTAGCAATTTCCAACTTAGTGGCCATAAATAGATAGATATAAAGGGACTTATGGGCTTGGGGCATTGTTGGGAACCCTATATGCAACAGGCAGATGTGATAATTCAGGGTATAAGTAATGTTAATAGAGTTGCAAATGTGAAATAACTGTGTCCAAACTTGCATGATTTTGGGGCAGGACCACCATATGTGACTCTGTGTTCCCATCATACTGCACCCTCTCCAGCATGTGGGGGGGTGGTTGACATGGATCTTGTGCAAGGTATAAGGGACTAAATGCCACCTAACCGTAATCTTGTAGTATACCTCCCAAAGGGTCACGCAATGAAGCAGCTTCTTCGTGAAGAGTATCTCCCTATTTCATGTTTCAGCATCGACGGTGAAATTGAGCTCTCCCTCCCAGGCGGAATTTTGCGAGATCTTCAGATGTGATTGAGAGTCAAGCAGAAGATCGTAGTGAAATGAAAGAGTTCCCCCTAACGAGGGAGGTGAAATCCATCTATGTTCCCATTTAGTGGGTACTCTAAGGTCTTGTCTGGGGAATCCCCAAGATCTAAGAAAAAAGCAGAGATGGAAGGCCTCAAACTGTAGTGTGGGGGGGGATCTGTATATCAGCACAGACACTACTGTGTGAAAGTATACCTGTACGCCCATAGAGATCTAAAACTGTAGTTACCCCAAATCCCCGCCAGGCTATTATGTGTGAGTCGGGGAGATAGAAGAGGGAACTTGCGATTGTCTGCTGTGGGGAGGGATGAGGAGCTATAAAAAGAAGGTAGCGAATCTGATTCCAGAATTGGAGTAGGTGTAAGATAACAGGATGGGAATCCTTGAGAGGTCCCTGTCCATGCGGGAGGATCCATGGGAGATCAGAAAGCAAGAGTCCTCGGGGGAGAAGTGATTGTTCAACCTCTCTCCAAGAAGAGGGGTTCTCAGTGTCACTCCAATTTATCAGGTGTGATAGATGCGCTGCTTGGTAATAGCAGAGAATGTTAGGTAGGCCTAGGCCACCTCGGGCAGTGTCCCTCTGTAGCGTGCACGTAGAGGTTCTAGGTTTTCTATTTTTCCAAATATAATTGGTAATCAGGCTCTGTAGTCTGTTTATTATTGGTCTAGGAACATTGAGGAGGATGGATTAGTAAGCAGAAGCGTGATATCGTCCGCATACAATGCTATTTTATGCTGTGATTTCCCAAACGTGAGTCCCGAGATGGCTGGTTCTAATCTGATCGCCTGTGCCAGGGTTTTTTTTATTTTGGGGGTCTATTTTATTTTGAAAGGGCTCATTGATTAGGAGTAATTCGTTTTTATTTTTGATACTGTGGTTTTTTATTTTTTGTAACTTAGTGTTTTTTATTTTTTGCAACTTAGTTGTTATTTTTTTGTAATTTGTAATTAGGTCTATTAGTATATTTAAATATTTAATTTGAGTAGGGTTAGGTTTTTAAATATGTAATATAGTTAATTTAATTGTTAGTTTAATGTAATTTTAGTATAATAGTTAGGGTAGGTTAATTAATAGTTTAATATAGTTTAATGTAATTGTAGGATAATAGTTAGGGTAGGTTAATTAATAGTTTAATATAGTTTATTTTAATTCTAAAGGTAAGTTTAAATATATTATAAGATAGGGATGAGGTAATTATAATGTAAAGCTAGCGGCTTGTTAGGTTTAGGGGTTAATATCTTAATTTAGTTTATGGCGATGTGGAGGGCTGGCGGTTTAGGGGTTAATAGGTTTAGTAAGTGGTAGTGATGTGGGAGGCCAGGGGTTTAGGGGTTAATACATTTATTTAGTGACGGTGAGGTCCGTGAGTGGCGGGATAGGGGTTAATACATTTATTTAAGTGGCGGTGGGGTCCGGGAGCGGCGGGATAGGGGTTAATACATTTATTTAGGTGGCGGTGGGGTCCTGGAGCGACAGGGTAGGGGTTAATACATTTATTTAAGTGGCGGTGGGGCTCCAGGAGCGGGGGGATAGGAGTTAATACATTTATTTAGTTGCGGAGGGGTCCGGGAGCAGATGGATAGGGGTTAATAACTTTATTAAAGTTGCGGCGGGGTCCGGGAGCGGCGGGATAGGGGTTAAACATTTTAGTATAGTGGCGTTGTTCAGTGACAGGGTATAAATAAAGTTGGGAAAAAGCAGAAAAGCAGCGAGATTGATGACTGTTAGTTAACAACAGTCCGATGCTCATCGCCCCGTACTTGGTGTGCGGCTTTTTGCTGGCTTTTTTTATAAATATGGAGATCGTATTGAGGTCCGCGGCCACGTTGTTAGCCGATGTTAGGCGAGTGTATTGGTGCCGGAGAATGCAGCACAGTGGACAGCTTGATAATTCGGCCTCATGGACTGGACTCCACATAGTCCAGACCTGAATATTATAGATGCAGTATGGGATCACCTAGACAGAGAAATAAATAAAAGACAACCTAAATCTAAAGATGAACTCTGGGAAGTGCTGAAAGAATCCTGGTATAATATATCAGAAGATTACTTCAGAAAACTTTAGGCAGTCTACCCAAAATAGTTTAAGATGTGCTTAGTGCCAAGGGAGGTCACACTAAATACTGACTTTTGCTTGAAGAAACAATTTTGTTCTGAAAATTTTGTTTTTTTATATTTTGTGTACATATTTCCTGTATTTTCCATTTGTAACTTAATAAAGAGACCGAAAAATATATATGAATGGTCATTAAAACTTTACTAAAACAACACATCTAATGGTGGCCTAAGAATTTTGCACAGTACTATATATATATATATATGAATATCTATTTAAAATACTTAGAACATATTCCCATACATGCAGAACTTTGGAATGTGAAATATGTACAGTAGTTAATAGTTTAATAAACACTTTATTAAAGGGACAGTTTACACCTGTACAAACTTTAACCAAAACATTAGATCTATCCTTGAAAGTCTTAGTTCACCCCTGCAACCGTTTTTATTCTTTATCGATAAATAAATTGTTTATAAAAGAAGTTTATATTCTTACAGGTATAAATGGCTGCCAAACTCCTCCCATTAGTGTTTGTTGGTGAGTGTGTCAGAAAAGTATGCTTCTATGCACTGATAGTGTAATAATGAGTTCAGAAATATATTGCAGAAAAAGAACAAATAAAAAATAACTTTTATTTAAGTATTATTAAAAGACAGCAAATAATTAGTGTAATTCTGCTGCCCACAGTTATTAAAAACACTTCTTCTTTTTGTTGACTTGTATTACTTCATGTATGTTTTTGAGATTTCGGTGTCCTGAAAGTTAAATAATAATCCAGTACTGTTTGATAATTGTATTGTACGTTATAAGAACTTTTAGCCTTATTTGTTGGCTTGTATTTGAAGTACAACTGAGAGATTGCCTGCTAAAGTATGCAGGGATGATGCTCCGCAACTTTTTTTGTTTATACTGGATTTTAAATCACTATGAAGCTTAGTTATGGCATTAGCTTATAGTATCCAATTTGAGGATTTGCTTGGCTATGCGTTAACTATATATCTTTTTCCCTACAACATTAGAATTATATCTAATGTGCTTTAAGTACATTTACTATAGATGGGAAAGGTGGCAGATGCTCTCTTATGCTCAGTAGAAAATTTCAAGAGTAAAATGCAGCCTCAGGTTATTTTGAGATTATAGATGCCCTTGTAATATATTGCTATTTTATTAATAATCACCAGGGATTTGTACTCTTAAGTTACAGATGCATGAAACTTGCTTATTTATATATGCTTTGTATGTACTAGTTGGACTTTATTTATTTTAGAGTGCAACTTTGATATTAGTAATGCCGGATTTCTAAGGCTGTGTTGAAATTAGCAACCATATGCTAAAGAAATAATTTTGTATTTGTAATATAGTATATAGTTATTTATAGTTATTAAATAAGTTTAATGTTACTACAGAGATAATACACCAGCGTTTCAAGACAACACAAGTATAGTCTTCAATATTGTAAACTGATCAACGGTTACAGCTAAAATTAAGTTATCAGTTTGCTTGTATGTCTTATATTATTAGTAGTTTTTTTCTCCAATATTTAGTATCAATGTTGGCTACTTTTTCTTAAGGCAGTCTAATAACTACTATTGCTTATTTAAATTACCGTAAGCTATTATTACTTAAGCTAAATAGTAATTATGCAACAAACTATAGCTGTGTATTGCTACTATGTAGTAGAATTGACAGTGGTGCTGCTAAGTATTGTATACCAGTAATATCTGTGGTGAAACAATCTTTAGGTGCTTAAGATACTTATATTATTAAAAGTTAGGTAATTTAAGATATATAAGGCTTATTTATACTAAATATCTGGAATACTTAGCTATATGCCGTATTGTATGGACTAGTTCTATCCTATTGAGCTACCTTCCCAGTAACTGTGGCTAGTGCTTCTATGTTATATAGAGAAATTGCTATTAACGATAGACAGCCCTTAGGCTTTAGACTTTAGACTGCAATATCGCTAAGCTATAGTGAGGATTCAGGATACCATATTATTTTAAACTACAATGATACATGATCTAATTTTTAACAGGAGAGCTAAATTAAAACAAAAAAACCCTGATGCAGCGTTTCACTAACGCTTCCTCAGAGGGGGTGCGCGGGCCAGCAAAACGAGGCTCTTATATTGGCTTATGTGTGCACACCTCACAAATAGGATTGGTTTCAGGGTTCTATCTGATTGGATAATGGAGTGTCAATCAACAGACGTGTTATGTTTAGTTACGCTTGTCATTATCTAGTCGTTGCAACTGTGTTAATATTGAGCTGTACATGTTTTATTATACTGGTTACTGATTGTATACCTTACTGTTGTGTAGAATTAACTTTAATGGATCATGACGGATTGTATTTTAGAATAGGGTATTGAAATCTCGCTGCTTTATGTTTAAAACATTTTTATTGCTCTGATTATCAGCATTTGGTACAAGATATGAATGGTGATTTTATGCCTTTTGTTTAATTATTTATTATAAACTTTGCTATCATGATATGAAATATATGCTTTTAATATCTATGCTAACAATTGATGATTTATTGTGTTAGTTTGTCAGATATGATGTGTGTTGTGTGTGTTACAAGAAATTAAAAATAAATTAATAAAATAAAATATTATGCTAGTACAAATCTATGTTCCCACAAAATAAAAAAACAAATTTCCCAAAACAAATATGTGTTTGTATCATTTAAATAATAATATATAAAAAAATGTATTATCAAATTAATATAAGGGTGCTTACTTGTGATGATGTGTTGCTTATATTTGTGGAAACAAAGTGATGAGAATTATATTCTATATTAATATTAATGGTGTAAAATATACTTAAGTCTTGTTAATTTACAGGACTGTCAGTATTGTGCCTTTGAATGGTGAGGGAAAGGGAATAGTGCTGGTAGGGATAAATAGGTTTGTTTAAACCATCTTATATTACATTCTTCACCAATTTTTTACCATATTGGCTTCTTTACAGGAGGTTATTCCTGTAATTATTGGGTGAAAAGATATTTGATTTATAGATATACATTATAGTTATTATAATCATTTAATCCATATGGTTTTACACTGATCAGTAGGTGTACCCATTTACACTCCATTCTTAACAGTTTTTGTTCAACATCACCTCCTTTTATGCTTAGAGTTGCCTGTTGTAAGTGTGAATTTTAGCAAATATTCATTGCTGTTATGTTTGTGGTAAAAATGTTTTGCCACACTGGTTATGACTTTATTTTTCTCCAAGTCCTTCTTGGCATTTCTGATGTTTCTACTATGTTCCATGATACTTGTTCTTACTTGACATGGAACATAGAACAATTTACACGGGCATTGTAATGCATAGACAACTCCTAATGTAGTGCATGAGAAGTGGGCTGATAGTAGATGTTTTCTTTCATATTTGTCACAAATGTCCTTAACTTTCCATACTTTTGGACATATGCTGCATGTTCCACATGGGAACATACCTTTAGATTGACTCTCTTTTTTTGGTTTATGGATATAATGACTTTTAACCAAGGTATATTTCAGATTTCTTGGTCTTTTATATCCTATGGATACCCTATCACCAATCTGGCTTGCTAGTAGGGGATCATTTAATAAAATGTGCCAATTCTCATTTAATATGTTCGTAATTTGTTTTATTTGTGGGTTGTATGATGTAATTAATCTTGGTTTATTGTCCACTTTTTTTGAACGTGGTTGCAATAAGGTTTGGCGGTCCATTTTGATAACCTGTGTGTTTGCTTTTTTAATTGAACGTTTACTGTACCCTCTATCCTGGAGTAGGCTGGACAGTTTTTTAGCTTCCTGTTTGTATACAGTTAGGTTAGAGCAGTTTCTTCTCAGTCATGTGAATTCTCCCTTTGGGATGGCAGTCAGGGTACATGGGGCATGAGCACTTGTGTGATGTAACAGGGTGTTTGTGGCTGTTTCCTTCCTGTATAAGGTTGTACTCACTGTTCCTTGTTGGTCTACTTGTATTTCTAGATCAAGGAAGTTAACTTTGTGATGACTATATTCATAGGTAAGTTTTAGATTAAGGTTATTATTATTTAGAGTCATCATAAACTCTTTCAGTGTGTCGTCTGAACCTTGCCATATGAACAGGATGTCATCTATATTGCGAATCCAGAGTGGAATACTCTGCATATATTTGTCATTGACATCTGTAAATATCGTAGTATTCTCCCACCACCCAGGAACAAGTTTGCGTATGTAGGTGCGCATGCTGTACCCATTGTGGTACCCTGGATCTGTTAATAGAAGTGGTCCTTGAATGTAAAGTAATTATGATGTAATACAAAATGTAATAATTGTTTAATGAATTGATTATGGTCATGATTGTCAGTTACATTGGTTGTTAGGAAATATGAGATTGCTTGTTCCCCCAGATGGTGTTTATATTAGTATACAGGGACTCAACGTCCACTGTTACAAGAAATGAGTTTAGAGATAGTGTCAGATGGTCTAATTTTTGAAGCACCTCCATTGTGTCCTTAACGTAAGAGGGTAGAGTGTATAAGTATTCCCTCAATCTCTGATCAATATATTGACTTGGCTTTTCAGTAAGGCTATTATTACCAGAAAGTATAGGACGACCTGGCGGTTTGTTGATATATTTATGTATTTTAGGAATGAGGTAAAATGTTGCCGTGGTTGGATATGATTGCATTAAGAAATTTTTTTCTGTAGTGTTAATTATCTGGTCCTTATAAGCTCTGCAAATAATATTATTGTATTTTTCTTGGTACATTTGAGTTGGATTTCAAAATAATTTCTTATAGCATTGGTCATTTTCCAGTTATTTCATAGCTTCATCCAAATACATATTTTTGTCCCAAAGGACAATATTTCCGCCTTTGTCCGATGGCTTTATGATAGTGTCTTGCCAAGTTTGGATTTCTTTCAATGCTTTGTGCTCTTGTTTTGTTAGATTAGAGGTGGTACTGTACTCTGGTAGGTTTTACATTTTTTGACATACTATTTCATTAAATACTTGAATTTGTGGTGATAAATTGCTGGGGGGGGGATATATTTTGATTTCTTTCTTATTTCTTGTCTCCAGTTGGTATCTGGATACGTACTTTCTGTATTTTCTTGTAATAGTTCTTACAGATCTTGTAACGCTGATTGATCTGATATTGTCCACTCATCTCCAAGCTCTTTCTTAGCATAGAGCTTTTTAAGCAACATTTTTCTAGTGTATAGATTTATATCCTTAACCACTTCAAATTTGTTTAAACTGTTAGTGGGACAAAAACTCAGACCTTTGGATAAACTTGAGATATGATCTTTATTTAAAACATGGTTGGTGAGATTAATTATTTTTAAGTTCCCATCCTTATCTTTGAGAAGGGGCTCGGTTGCCTCCTTCTTGTTTCCCTTAGGGGTACTGATTGTGTTTTGCATTTGTTGGGTCTTGATTCTTGAGACGTGTTGCTGGTAGGTGTGGTTCTCTGTATGTCTGTTGCTAATCCTAAAAAAGCTCCAGTTGAAGTGGAAGGGGTTACTCTCTCGCTATTTTCTAGAGCTTGTATTTGAGATCTAGTGTAAGTTCTAGGTTGAATATTAATTTCACTGTTAATGCTTTCTAAAGAGGTATCAGACTCTGAAATTTCAATATCGCTCTCATTCTGTTAAATTAAATTCTGATTCTGATTTGTGTTGCGAGGGCGTGTATTATATCTCTTTTGCCATTTAAACACTCTTTTATTAAGGTAATAACCCTGATCCCTCTGATATTTTTGTTTTTTATTAAGTATTAATTAATTCTCCAATTTGTCCAATTCAGCTTGATATTGTTTATAGAGACTGTTGAATTTGTCTAGATTTTCAAAAGTTTTAAGGTTTTCATTGTGAGTCTGTATTTCAATTTCTAGAGATGCAACTTCATCTTGATCTGCCTCTATTAGGATTTGAATTAATGTTAGTGAGCAGGTAGTCAGAGCTTTCTCCCACCTATCAATATGTTCTTGTTTTTTGAGGTCATACCCTGGAAACATTTTAATTCGTAACCCTCTAGGGATCATATTCTTTTGTTGATACCTTTGGAAGAAGTGTAAATTCCACCATATTTTTGAATGTTTATAGAGTGTTTTATGTGATTGGCTCAGTAAGTTGTTTATTTGATCCTCCCCTACGTTTTGAGGTTGTTCATTTGATACATTAAACATTGAATTAAGATCTTGCAATCTCTTTTGCTGTCTAGATAGTAAGTCATTGTGTAGGCTCATAGTTGTGAACGTTGATGGTAAGTTCCTGGAAACCTAGTTATGCCTAGGTAAATAATACAATTTGTTTAGCAAAAAATATTAAAGTGAACTATTATAAATATATATTAATTGATACTTATAGTGACAAGGCACTTAAGGAGAGACTAAAAATCTGTAATAAATATAAAGGTTGCTATTTTTTGCTAAACACATTATACAGTACTTCTCTTTCAAATTTCATGCACATATCCAACAATGACGTATGTAATCTCCCAATACGCATGCGCAACTTCTGTCTCGCTGAAACGGTGTGTGAATGAGTCCAAGATCATAGGTTATATAAGATTGGAGTAAAATCAATAATTAAGCTGTGAGATTACATCGCATTGAAATATACAATGCAATAGCACCGTATAACATAGCTTACCCAATAGATTGACAGTCCTTTAAATAATACACTATGCTGGAAAATTGTGTACATTATTCGGTTCCGTTTTTTTGGTTCCCACGTTGATTGCGTATGTGCGAATTAGAAAAGCGCAACACCGCAGAGCTCAAGTGGTCCACTTTTGAATGGACTAACTAAAATCAGATAATCAATGACGTCGTTGTTAGGGGGAACTGAGTGGCCATATCTAACAGTCAAAATACAACTTTCAAATAAAGATATCTTTAATATTGTCGATCACTCGTAAGGGAAGAAGGGGTGCATTGTAACTTATAACGATGTATCTATGGTATGAATTTATGTTTGCACAGGTGTAGACTGTCTCTCTAAATATGAATATTGCGTAAATATGCTTTTCCATGTTTTCATCTACTTGACTATAAAAGGCTCCAAAGCACTTATATTTTTTGTCTATATGTGTGTGCGTGTATTTGCGTGTTTATATGTGTATATATATGTCTGTAAATACATATATACACATATAAATACATACATACATATGTACACACATATAAACACACACACATATATATATATATATTATATACACATACATACATATTTATGTATCTCTATTTTAAATCCCTTTGCAGTTCTTTGCTTTCCCGCGCCTGAGACTTCAAATATTTGAGCCCTTATAACTTTTTATGTATTTTTTAATAATAATTTTTATAGTATTATTATGAGTGTAACTGTACTTTTAAATATATTTTTTGTGTTTTGTGACACTTTTTATATGAGCATAACAGTCAACCAGAGCTCTCCCGACTTGTGTTAAATTCAATTGTGCTCAAGCGATTGCATTTACTTTCAACTTTTAATATGCGAGTTACTTCAGAATAAACCCGATAAAATGGTTGTTTGTGTTATTTTATTAGCAGGAAGTAAATTTTATTAATACCATAAGACAACAACTAACACAGGGGTTTTCATCATGGCATGTATCTATAATTATCATGTTGTGTTATTTACACTCATGTGAAACATATGTAATAATTAACACACGATTTTAGATTACTCCAAAATAAACATTTTTGTGCAGTGATTGAATTAATAATTTTTTTAGGGTTCACTTATCTGTATTTTTGGCTTGGATTTAAAATCATTGATGGTACATTCTCCATACATCAATGGTCAGCGATCACAACTGAGACTGATTCATTGGCATAAAAGCATAAACACAAATCTCAGAGCACTTGCATTAAATGAGATAAGAATTTACAGCTGAGGAAATGTATGGCCATGTCTTGCTTGCACAGAATTGTAAGTGGTGTTTGAATTTTGGTAATAAATTTGTCAGATTTACTTTCTTGATCGCTGGTATAACCCAGTTTGACTCAGCAATAAGACAAATTTACAATCTGTCTTAACTCCTCTGGTTTATAATAAATTCATAGCATTGCACGCATCTATGGGTTTGTGCATGGATTCAGTGCAGACTGCTTTACTCAGTGTCATATGCAAATTTTCTAAATTCTTCCTAGCTTGCCAAGAATCTTTATTTGTGTTGTCTTGCTGTATACCCAGTAATGATAAAATACACTTCTGAGACTAGCTATGTTTTAAAAACTGAAACCTATTTGTCATGTAATAATACAAGTTTCCATGTGGTGAGAATCTTACTATGCAAATTGCAAATATATTATTGTAATTTTTTTTAATCTCTTGAGGAAGGTGAGTTGATTGCTGAAACGTGTAGCACTGAAAAGATACCTATTTAAATATTTTTCACTGTGATAAAAGCACCAATTTGTTTTTCCAGAAGTATTTTGGAAGAAATTTGCTAAGGAGGTGTATTTGGCGCAGATGGCGGGCCCATTTCCTTCTGTTCCATTACCTGCTCTTCAATTATCCCCATTGGGTGTTATCCCAAATAAAGTTCATGGTCAATTTTAAATGACTCACCATCTTTCATACCTGAGGGGGTCTTCAGTTAATGATGGTATTGACCCTGACCTTGCAGCAGTTAGTTATGCTTCTTTTGATGATGCGGTTGAGTTGGTCAGAAAGGCTGGGGGGGGGGGGGGTGTTTTACTGGCGAAAGTGGACATGGAGGCAGATTTTTATTTGCTCCCTGATCATCCTTCTTCTCATCACCTACTGGTTGCTTTTTTTGATGGTCATTATTTTGTGGACTTGTACCTTAGTTGTTCGATTTCCTGTTCTTACTTTGAAAAGTTCAGTTCTTTTGTTTAGGGGGTCGTTAGGCAGGTGTGTGGTTTTAGTTTGTCAGTTCATTATTTAGACAGTTTATTTATAAAAGGGCATTTTGTAGGGCATTGCCCTAAATTAAAACAGCTTTTACCTTAAAAAATACTAAGTCCCCACTCTAACAGTAAATCCCCCCAGCCACCAAACCCCCAAAATAAAAAAAACTAACACTAAATAATCCTAAAGTACCCATTGTCCGTAAAGGGGCATTTGTATGGGCATTGCCCTTAAAAGGGCATTCAGCTCTTTTAAGAGTGCCCAATAAATCCCTAAACTAAAAAAAATAAAAAAAAGTCTAAGTCTTCCCCCAAATAGGTACTCAGCATTCCTGAAGTCCGGCGGAGAATGTCCTGTTCCAGGCGGTGAAGTCTTCTTCCAAGCGAGGACCTCTTTCTTCTTCATCCAGGACCAAGTCGGCGAGAAGCGGAGATGAGCGCAAAGCAGGAACAGCGACAGCGGAGCCATGGAGCGTGGAAGATCCTCTTTATATGATCACTGAATGGTGAAGTCAAGGTACACGTTTAAATATTGCATCCCTTGCATTCCTATTGGCTAAATTTGATTCTTCAAATTCAAATCAGACAATAGGATAAGAGGTACTGAAATCCTAGTGGCTGATTTCAACAGCCAATAGGATTTTAGTAGCTCTCATCCTATTGGCTGATTTGAATTTGAAGAATCAAATCAGCCAATAGGAATGCAAGGGACGCTATATTTAAATGTGTACCTTGAATTCACTATTCAGTATACGGCGGTGATCTTACAAAGAGGATCCTCCATGCTCCATTGCTCCACGCCGGCTTGGTCCTGGATGAAGAAGGAAGAGGTCCCTGCTTGGAAGAAGATGTCGGCCGCTTGGAAGAAGACTTCACCACCTGGAACAGGACCTTCTCTGCCGGACTTCAGGAACGGTGAGAAGATATTTGGGGGTTAGACTTTTTTTTTTTTAGATTAGGGACTTAATATCTGTTAAGATAAAAGAGCTGTTTATAAAAGAGCTTTTAAGGGCTATTGGTAGTTTAGTATTAGATTAGGGGGTGTTTTTATTTGGGGGGGCTTTTTTATTTTCATAGGGATTAGGTTTAATTTTTTTAATAGGATTGGCTGATTGGAATAGCCAATAGAATGCAAGCTCAATTCTATTGGCTGATTGGATTAGCCAGTAGGATGAAAGCTCAATCCTATTGGCTGATTGCAACAGCCAATAGGATTTTTTCACCTTAATTCCTATTGGATGATAGAATTCTATCAGCCAATGGGAATGTAAGGGACCCCATCTTGGATGACGTCATTTAAAAGGAAACTTCATTCTGCAAGAGATGTCGGAAAAAGAGGATTCTCTGCGCCGGATGGATAAAAATAGAAGATGCTGTCTGGATGAAGACTTCTGCCCGCTTGGAGGAAAACTTCTGTCGGCTTCGCTGATGACTTCTGCCGCTTGGATGAGGATGGATGTCCGGTCTTCAAAAACTGTAAGTGGATCTTCGCGGGTTAGTGTTAGGTTTTTTAAGGGTTTATTGGGTGGGTTTTAATTTTAGGTTAGGGACTTTGGGCTGAAAAAGAGCTAAATGCCCTTTTAAGGGCAATGCCCATCCAAATGCCCTTTTCAGGGCAATGGGGAGCTTAGGTTTTTTAGATAGATTTTTATTTGGGGGGTTTGATTGTGTGGGTGATGGGTTTTACTGTTGGGGGGGTGTTTGTATTTTATTTTACAGGTAAAAGAGCTGATTTCTTTGGGGCAATGCCCCACAAAAGGCCCTTTTAAGGGCCATTGGTAGATTATTGTAGACTAGGGTTTTTTTAATTTGGGGGGGATTTTTTATTTTGATAGGGCTATTAGATTAGGTATATTTAGTTTAAATATTTTATCATTTATTTTTTATTTTGTGTAACTTAGTGTTTTTTATTTTGTGTAACAGTGATTTTTATTTGTGTAACTTAGTGTTTTTTATTTTTGTAACTTAGTAATTCTTTATAGTAGATTTAAATAACTTGAGTAGGGTTAGGTTTTAAAATATGTAATATAGTTCATTTAATTGTTAGTTTAATGTAATTTTAGTATAATAGTTAGGGTAGATTAATCAATAGTTTAATATAGTTTAATGTAATTGTAGGATAATAGTTAGGGTAGGTTAATTAGTAGCTGGAAAATACAAGGGAGACAGCGCAATCCTCGATCTAACAAGTCTTCCAATTTCCTAAACAGATCTAGAGGTAATTCATGTCCTATATGAATTGTTGTGTATTTTTTAACATATGAAATGCTGTTTTTTATACCGTATATCTTACATTGTTTGTTTATTCATTACACTTTTGTTTTATATAGTCATAATGATTTTGAAATTACATTATTATGAATTATTGTCTTATACTGGTGGATCAACTGACCAAATACCACTTGGACTTTACGTACAATAATCCAGTTGTTGTCATTTGTATTTATACAAGAAAATGGATCAATTAACACCGCACCATTTTTATGGCTATATAATCAGACTCTTCCCTAACAAGTGTATCACTCTTGAAAAAGCCGGGGCGTTTAACCGGCAAAACGCGTAGTGTTTACCTTTGTCCTCATCAAAGATCCGTAGGAAGGTGTTTTGACATTGCTGGCGGGGACCTTGAAACAGAGATTGTTTGCCTAGCGTGAACAGTGGACTGATTTGTGCAAGTTCATCGCTTCTTCCTTTCAAATCTACACTCATTTATGGGCCTGTTTATTTTTATTGTCTAGTGAGTATGATACTACTAGCGTGTTTTTGTACCAATTTTGAATAAATACTGCCTTGAACCGAGGATTGCGCTGTCTCCCTTGCATTTTCCAGCTTCTATGTTCTTTGCATCGGTGGACAAGAAACCCACGGATTTGTGTACAGCTGCATCCTGTTACTGATTCAACTGTGGTTTTAACATTAACATGAACCAACTATAATCACAAGCTTTCTACCATACTCCAGAATACATGGTGATATTCATTGTTGTTTAGCGCTGCATATATATTTTTTCTTTTTTACTTGTGTGTATTAGGTTAATTAGGTTAATTAGTAGTTTAATATAGTTTATTTTAATTCTAAAGGTAAGTTTAAATTTATTATAAGATAGGGATGAGCTAATATTTAATGTAAAGTTAGCGTTAGGTTTAGGGGTTAATAGCTTAATTTAGTTTATGGCGATGTGGGGGGCTGGTAATTTAGGGGTTAATAGGTTTAGTAAGTGGTAGTGATGTGGGAGGCAAGGGGTTTAGTGGTTAATACATTTAATTAGTTGTGGAGGGGTCTGGGACCGGGATATAGGGAGTAATAACTTTATTTAGTTGCGGTGGGGTCCAGGAGCAGCAGGATAGGGGTTAATAACTTTATTTAGGTTGCAGCAGGGTCCGGGAGCGTCGGGATAGGGGTTAATAACTTTATTTACGTTGCTGTGGGGTCGGGGAGCGTCGGGATAGGGTTAATAACTTTATTTAGGTTGCGGCGGGGTCGAGAAGCGGTGGGATAGGGGTTAAACATTTTAGTGTAGTTGCGGTTGGGAAAAATCCAAATAGCAGCGATATCGATGACTGTTAGTTAACAACAGTCCGTTGCTCATCGTCCCGTACTTGGTGCGTGGCTTTTTGACAGCTTTTCTTATAAATATGGAGATCGTATTCAGGTCCGCGGCCGCGATGTTAGGTGATGTTAGGCGATGTTAGGCGAGTCTAATTTACATACACAAGAGTTTGACAAAGGCAGTATAGAGGCAATCTCCTCCTATTTCAAAATGAATTTAATTGTAGGGTATATATTGCTCAAATTTAATTTGCCTTTATATTTGAGGAGTGGTGCTCACATTTATATATTCAACTTTCAAAAAAGTATGTGGAACTGTGTTCAACAAATAGAAATGCTTAAACAGCACTCTGTGCCCAGACTATGTAGAGGTAGGAAAACTGGCTTAAAATTTAACTTTTATTTGTTATTACATTTAAAAGATGGGTAGACAATACAAAGATAATTAAAATCACTGTCAGAAACAATGTGCTACTCTTATGAAGTGTCTCATTTATCCAATCCGGCCTTATGTAATTATATAATGTGTTGGGGACACTTTAATTGTGTACTATCAGAGTAACCGCTGTATTTGCTAAATTAGCTGTAATCATAGGTTAAGATTTTGACCATTATCAAAAAGACCCTATTTTGGGTTAGTATCTATTGGTCAATTGACTTCTATATTTATACTTGTGTTGTCCTCGATCTGGCAATTGATAGTATTGCTTAAAGTATTTTGCCTATTGTGTCCGCAATCCTCTTCATCAATTGCGGGATATGTTGCATTATCTAGAGTTGTACTCAAATCACTAGCTCAATATTGTGCTTCAACTATGTTCTTATACTTTGCTTTGAATCTTTATTTGCGTATTCATGTGTATATGTGGAATTAACGTTTACTGAGCTTATCCTTTATTGTTCCTACTGAATAATTGTATATCATTTGTTATATATTTCTAAATCCACAGTTGGTTATTGTGTCCATAATCCATATATATATTGTAACATCAATTGTATTGATATTGTTAGTTTATTTGTTGCTCAATAATAATTAAATGTTACAACTATGGAATGAATTGTATATACAGTTATATATTGAGCTTATTTTCTCATTCAATTTTTCTTCAACTGTTATTATTTGTATGCTATTTTTAATTGCTGTATTTATTGGGGAGTTTTTCAGTAGATATATTTCTTATCAAATCTCAGTATTTATTTGATTATTAAACGCCACTGAATGTGTATATATGCCAGTATCAAATTATTTGATCTCCCAAATCTCAATAATTGTTTTTATTACTTGACGTTATAATTATTATGTAAATACCATTGAATGTATTATCTATATATCTACAGCGTTTATTGGCTTGGTAAACGTCACTAATTGTGTATATATACTTTTATCAATTGCTGCATCCTTTATTGAATCTCATGAGCTTTAGTGATTATGTTAGGTAATTGACGTTAAGATATTGTGTGAATATCACTGAATACTTTATCTTAGGTTCACAGCTGACTAGTGTTAAGTGCTATATATTATGTATTCATACAATTCAATTGTCACAGGTTTTAGAGCATTAGATATTATATGTTAATCAATTTACAATGTTTTCTGTATTGCATATTCATACAGTTTATCTACCATATAGCATTAGTAATATTACAGGTTTTGGTTGGAACTTTAACACTCTGCAATAGTCCATCTGTAACGTTTTCTATATTGTACATTTACACAGTTTTTAAATCTACAATGTTTTCTATATTATACATTCACACAATTTTTCTGTCATATAGCAAAAGTAATATGCAGTTTTGTCTCGTCTTAGGTCCTAAATCTTTCACAAGTATACAATCGCTCTATTTATATGATTTGATTATTACTACCTATTTTCGTTATTTATAGCATTTCCCTTTGGGTGGTCTAATAGCGGTTATTCTATTTTGTTATATTTGCACTATGTTCTGATTTTTTTAAAATAACATACATTGGGACCCACAAAAACTCCCTGACCGGTTTCGCCAA